>NC_133182.1:2122500-2127500 GCF_049306965.1 Danio rerio | reverse complement strand
GTCTTGTGTTTACATCAATTTTACATTTGAATAGCCAAAATTACAAGTTTCAGTATTTTAAATGTGATTAATCGCGATTAATTTTTTTAAAAAGGTGCAATTAGTAATTTTTTTTAATCGATTGACAACACTAATGTATATATATATATATATATATATATATATATATATATATATATATATATATATAAATAAATATATAATACGCACACATACTAACCTAACAGTAACTTTAACACAGCAAATTGTGTAAAGAAACTGCTTTAATTACCTCAAACCCTCTGTGATGGTCAAAACTAGCTGCTGTTTAAAGCTGTTTGCATTCATGTGTTTAAACAGAAACTCATTCATGTTTGCACTCATTTCCACACACATTTTGTTGTGTAAAATGACTAAACATCAAAGAAGAGAAGAGATTATTAACATTATTTTAAACACAAATATGCAAATACTAAAGCTGAATGATTATTTTGGCTTGAATGGTCACATGTACGTCCATTATTAACTGGCAAATAAGAACAGATGAACGAGTTATTAATGCACCTTGTACATTTATTTTCCTTTAAATATGTTGAACTTGAACACAGCTGTGCTACACTTCAGTAAACATATCAAACATAGATCAATGCCAAATCGCATAATTACGTCAAAACGCGTTCATTATTTCTTACTGTATTTTAATCTGGCCACAGTAAATCAATGCAACTGGTTTTGTAGTTTCCTCAGGAGCAGATGTGTGGAGTGTCTCCTTTCTGCGGGCTCTTCTGAAAGACGTCTCCATCAGATTGGGTTTTCCAGGCAAGTTTAAGATAATTAATTAATCCTTTCTCCTTCATCACCTGCTCAATCTGAAAACACAGACACTTCTATTACTTTTAATAATAAAGCTTGTAGTATATACACAGTTGAAAGCAGAAGTGTTCATCCACTGTATAAAAAGGCACATAAGCATTTACATAGTCAGATGTTCATGTGACTAAACTTTGTCTCTTTAAGGTGAGTTAGGATGATCAGATGTGTGTCTGTTCTGCTTAATAGCAGAATAATGAGGGAGATATTTGTTTGAGAAATTGTTCTAACTCTTCTTGAAAGTCAAGTTTACACACAATCAGATTATTCTGCCTCTGGAAAAGCTCAGATGATGATGTCAGGGTTTTGGAAGTTTCTGATTGGCTGATTGACAACATTTGAGTTAATGTGAGGCACAACTGTAGAATAGGAAAAGCTCAAACACACTGCTTCCCTGTGTGACAACATGGAGAATCAACAAGCCAGAATCAACAACAAAGTCAGATTACAATGAGCTAAATGACACTGGGAAAAGACTGATGTGTGGAGACATGTCCTGTGCTCTGATGGAGCTGAGATTGAACTGTTTGGCCATAATGAGCAGTGTGACATTTTGGAGGACAAAGGGGAAAGCGCACAAGCCTAGAACACCCTCCCAACTGTGCAGTATGGGGGCGACAGCATCATGTTGTGGGGCTGTTTTGCTGCAGGAGGGACTGGTCCACTTCACAGCATAGATGGCATCATGAAGACAGAACATGATGGAGAAATACTGAAGAAACATCTCAAGACATCAGCCAGGAAATTACAACTGGGCCACAAATGACTCTTCCAAATAGACCATGACCCTGAGCATACTGCCAAATGAGTTCACATGTGCTTTAAGGACAGCAGAGTGAATGTTTTGGAGTGGCCATCACAAAGCCCTGATCTCAATCCTATAGAACATTTGTGGGCAGAGTTGAAGAAGCTTGTGCGAGCAAGACAGCCAACAAATCTGACTCAGTTACAGCAATTCTGTCAGGAGGAATGGGCCAAAATTCCTGCAAACTGTTGTGAGAAGCTTGTGGAAGGAGACCCAAAACATTTGACCGAAGTTACACAGTTTAAATGCAAAGCTAAAAAAAAGACCAAGGAAATGTGTGTAAACTTTTGACTGTCTAGAAATTAATACTAAATTCTCAAAGAAATGCCATTATTCTGGAATTCAGCAAATGTAAATGATCTTGGTAATCCTGGTGGACCTAAAATAGTAAACGTTTAGTATCAATTACCAGCAGACATTTTTATAAAAATGGTTATGCTTCCTTTTTTAGAGTCTATGTAAACTTCTGCTTTCAACTTTAGATAGACTGTTTAAATCAGAATTATTAGCCATCATGTTACTTAATTAATTTTTTTCTGTGTAACGGAGAGCAGATTTTGCTCAACACATTTATAATCATAATAGTGTTAATAACTCATCTCTAATAACTGATTTATTTTCTCTTTGTCATGATGACAGTGAATAATATTAGACTAGATATTCTTCAAGACACTTCTATACAGCTTAAAGTGACATTTAAAGGCTTCACTAGGGTAATTAGGGTAAAGTTAGGGTAATTAGGCAAGTCATTGTATAACAGTGGTCAATCCAACACTAATATTGCTGAAGGGGGCTAATAATAATGACCCTAAAATGGGTTTAAAACAATTTAAAACTGCTTTTATTCTAGCCGAAATAAAACAAATAAGACTCTCCAGAAGAACAAATATTAGAGAAAATACTGTGAACATTTCCTTGCTCCATTAAACATCACATGAGGAATATTTGAAAAACAATAGCTATTTTATTAATGCAGGTACATTCATCCTCACTCTGTGCTAGTCATGCTTTAATTCAATTTAAGGATCTCCTTAGGCTAAATTTTACTAACTCTAAATGAGCAAAACTTTACCCAAATGTTAGCCCTGCATGTGGTACATGTTCACAGTCACCTGTCACCACTGCTCATTTGTTCTGGTTTTGTCCCAAGCTAGAAGAGGATTTCTAAAGCATACGAACAGATATAAAGCGTTCCAATGACCCAGATCCATTGATGGGTATTTTTGGTGTCGAGCCTGAAAATATAGACCTTAGTAAAGATTAACAGTGCAACCAGAAAGTATTGATAGCGCTTCACTTTTTAAAAGTTTGTTTATGTCACAGCCTTATTCCATAATGGATTAAACTCATTGATTTCCTCAACATTCTACACACAATCCCCCATAATGACAATGTGAACAAAGAGTTTGAGATTGTTGCAAATTTATTACAAATAAAAAGCTGAAAAATCTGATGTAAATCAGCGTTTGAAGCTCTACATTGAGCTCAGGTTCATTCTGTTTCCACTGATTATTCTGTAGATGTTTCAGCAGCTTCATTGGAGTTCACCTGTGCTCAACTCAGCTGATTGGACATGATCTAAAAAGGCTACACCTGTCTATATAAGAGCCCAGGGTTGACAGTGCATGACAAAGCAGAAACCAAGCATGAAGACAAAGGAATTGTCTGTAGACCTCCGAGACAGGATTGTCTCCAGGCTGGGGAAGGTTACAGAAACATTTCTGCTGCTCTGAAAGCTCCAGTGAGCACAGCGGCCTCCATCATCCATCAGTGGAAGATGTTGAACCACCAGGACTCTTCTTAGAGCTGGCCGGACATCTAAGCTGAGTGATCGGGGGAGAAGGGTCTCAGTCAGGGAGGTGATCAATAACCTGATGGTCACTCTGTCTGAGCTCCAGCGTTCTTCTGTGGAGAGAGGAGAACCTTACAGAAGGACAACCATCTGTGCAGCAATCCACCAATCAGGCATCTGTATGGTAGAGCAGCCAGACGGAAGACAGTCTCTGCCTGGAGTTTGCCAAAAGGCATCTGAAGGACTCTCAGAGCATCAGAAACTAAACTCTCTGCTCTGATGAGACTCAAACTGAACTGTTTGGAGTGAACGCCAGGCGTTACGTTTGGAGAACAGCAGGCAGCGCTCATCAGCAGGCTAACAGCATCCCTACAGTGAAGCATGGTGGTGTTGGCATCATGCTGTGGGGATGTTCTTCAGCAGCAGGAACTGGAAGACTAGTCAGGATAGAGGGAAAGATGAATGCAGCGATGTACAGAGACATCCTGAATGAAGACCTGCACAAGAGACCTCAGACTGGGGCGACGCTTCATCTTCCAGCAGGACAATGACCCAAAGCACACCGCCAGAATAACAATGAAGTGGCACAACAACAACTCGGTGAATGTGCTTGAGTGGCCCAGCCAGAGCCCAGACCTAAATCCTATGAAACATCTCTGGAGAGATTTGAAAATGGCTCCATACCGTCGCTTCCCATTTAACCTGATAGAGCTTGAGAGGTGCTGCAAAGAGGAACGGGTAGAAATTCCCAAAGACAGGTGTGCAGAGCTTGTGCATCATATTCAGAAAGACTTGAGGCTGTAATCACTGCCAAAGGTGATCAACAAAGTATTGAGCAAAGGCTGTGAACACTGATGCACATGTGATTTTACAGGTTTTTTTATTTGTAATAAATTTGCAACATGTTCAAAAACTCTCTTCACATGGTCATTACGGGGGATTGTGTGCAGAATGTTGAGGAAATCAATCAGTTTAATCCATTTTGGAATAAAGCTGTAACATAAACAAACATGGAAAAAGTAAAGCTCTATGATACTTTCCAAATGCACTGTACATTCCTACTGTGTTGACGGCATTATCAAGAGCTGCTCACCTTCTGGAGAATCTGCGTCTTCACAGCCGGATCAGTCAGATTTTGACTGGATTTGACTGTCAGTTTTGCCGTCTGTTTGCTGCGCTCTGAGAGACACAAATACCATCCGTCAAAGCAGTCTAGCAGAGTAACACTCATTCTAGATCCTGATCAAGACAACGACATGCGAACACAATCCAACACAACTAGAGCTGTCAAACAGTTCAATGTCATTATATGCATCCAAAATAAAAGTGTACCTACTCTGTATATTTATTATCTCTATATAAACACAGACATGCATTTAATGCATTTTGCAGCCAAATATAAGGTTTGCATATGCATAATATAAGAAGAAGAAGAATTCCTTACATTGATATAGCGCTTTATTGGGCACTCAAATATGTGTTCTTGAATTATAACATGACTTCTAGTTCATCATTTGGTATCAAAGGTGTCTTATATGAAAGTTCAAGGCCTCT
>NC_133182.1:2035000-2100000 GCF_049306965.1 Danio rerio | reverse complement strand
AGATTTGGTAAGTGAGCGACCAGTGCTCTTTGTTTATTCAGTTCGTATTGTATTCGTATCAAACAAACTTAGCACTAACAGTTACAACCAAACTATAACCTCGTGTTGGATTTTGTGATCGGAATAACACACGCGGCTTTCTGACACTACCTGCCGTGTGTATCTAAGTTTCTGGGAAATGCTGAGTTTTTTTTCTCTCATTTGCCGTGCGGTATTAAACATTCCATGAAAAATGCACGCTTAGAGCAGCGCCTCGAATCAAATATCTCGTTTGTCAGGAGGGACATGAATGAATTCCCTGAATGAAAGAGCCAAACTGCAGTTAAAGTCCAACATTTAATAATTTGGCAAATAATTCGACTACAGCTGTCCATGTAAACACAGTCACATTGTCCGCTGTGTGTGTGTGTTTTGACTCTGAAATTCAGCGCGCCCAAATAGACACTCCCACACCATGCCTCTTTTCTTCCTCCGACACTCCCCCCTAAACAGAGCTGGACACGCCCACTTTTCTGACTTTTTCCAAAGTAGAGGTGTGAAAACACCCTGCTGAAACGAGGGGGTTTCATGGCCCTTTAACTCAGAGTCAGTTACTGTGGTAACTTACTCTGTGAATCTAACCTGGTCAGAAGCAGGTTTTATTCTCTAAACTCAGAGTTTCTGTCGGTCTCCTCCCCTTTTTTAAAGATGAAGCGGTATTTCTCACCTTAGCCTTACGTTTCCACCCACCTATTTTAATGCTCATTTTGGATACGTGCATAAAAACGATTGATAGAAACGTCATGATGCACATAACTTTTTAAAATATGCATAAAAACGCGCATAATTGAGTAGTAAAAACTTTTATTCGATAGAAAATGTGCGCATAAACTACGATGGAAACACTTTTACTGAACAAATTACAGTATGTACATTAAAAAAAAGATCATGATCATATGATAATGAAAATGTGTGTAAATGGAGGCTGAGCACACTGTAACACGTCTTAAATATTGTTTTAGTCATTCTAAAATGCCTTAACTGTTTCGGTATTAGTGTACAATTATTAATTACCTCCGAACGTCTGGTGCGTGTCAAGAGTCTCCGCGTCTCATGGTTTCAGACATAGTCACTCGTAATGTCTGCGCTCCATTGATAATGCCTTTTTAAAGTCACGGTGTGCGCGCTTAACTCTGAGTTGGTCTACTCGAAGTTGATTGACCCAACTCAGATCAGCTGTTCTGAAACCGAAAACTCAGAGTTTTTAATCTCTCGGTAAATCAACTCAGACTTCAAGTTTAAACTCTGAGTTGTTTGAACCTCCTTACTGAAACAGGCCCCTGGTATATAGTAATGCCTTTCATTCATTGATTTTAGTCAGGGCATATACTGTATGCTGTACAATAAAAGCATGGGAAATGTAGGCTGTAAAAGTCATTTTGAACTGAATATTGATATTTATTTGGTGTGCACATGTACTTGAGGAACTATTTCAAGGAATAAGTTGGATTATTTTAAGAGTAACTAATTATTTAAATCCCACATTATTTCGTTTGCTTGTTTGTATACTTTATAGTCCCTCAAGAGGAAATTTTCTGTGGACTCACACAGCACTGTGCTGACACAATAACAATTAAAAAATATAGCTGCAAGCAGCAATTAAGGGGCCCAGCACTTTTGACCAAAAGATGGCGCTGCTCCAGAAGTTTTTAAGGACTTTCAGGGCATGGGGTTGAAGATGTATACCATGTTTTGTAATGATATGTGAATGTGTTGGTAAAATATAGCATTTTTGGCCAAAAATCGAAATGGGCGACGCCCAAAATGGCTGACCTGTGAAAATCAGACATCATTCGACTCGGCATGCTCTGCCAGATGTAATGAGACCAGTTTTATGAGTTTCAGACGAAAGGTTGAGACGTTAAAAGGCAAAAAGCAAGTTTTTTGTATTTCCGGACCACTAGGGGGCAGTGCGCCGAAACTCCGCATATAACCTCAGACCCTAGTTGTCATAACACACACCAAGTTGGGTGTAAATCGGTGAATGTGTTACGGAGATATCGTCTCAAGTCCATTTTCGCAAGTCCTACGTTAAATTTGATCGCAAGTTAAACGAAAACGGTTGGTCAAATCAACTTGAATTTCATGACTTTTGGTTGGCATGGTCTGTAGATCATGTGATCTAATTTTGGTGATAATCAGAGAAACGGCCTAGGACGAGTTCGATCAAATAGGTTTTTCGAATAATTTAAAATAGCGCGAAAAAATTCATGACGGAAAATGACGTCATAGAGTGCGTTTGAATCGGACTGAGCTAAGGAATCAGAGGAAAAAAGAATTTTGATTGTAGCCCATTCGGTTCAAAAGTTATCATGATAAACGTACATGAAAGTTTGGACAAGTGGTGGCGCTAGAGAGTTTGATTTTGAGACTTCATATTTGGTCTGATTAATGTTAATACTGTCCTCTATCATTGTGCCAAATTATATAACTTTCCCGCATACGCCTATATGGGCTGCCATTCAAATCTGGCGGAAGAAACGGAAGAAGAAGGAAGAATAATAATAATAGGAACGCTAACGGATCCAATAGGTGCCTACGCACCTGCGGTGCTTGGCCCCTAATAAGCAAACAAGCAAAAGAACTACACACACTATCGATCAGTGTTCAACAGTCTGATTGACGCTGGGATAAAAGAGTCTTAGTCGGTTTCGCTTCCAGCGGAAGGTTTTGTATGTTCTCGTGAAATGTGGAGTGCATGAGATGGGTTACTTAAAATTCTTGCTTCATTCAGAGCGCATTGCTCGTAAAGGCTTTGAATACTAGTAAGAGTTTCAGATCCTATTATTCTCGTAGCAGTTCTGATAATATTAAACTTTATTTAATTTACCAGAAACAGAAATATAACTTTTTCTGAGGGTGCCGCTGTCCAAACGTCTTTTATGCCATAATCCAGTTTGGTGCATAAGCTTAATGTACATCTTTAGATAGAAACAGAGCTAATGACAGAATCTGTGCACGCAGATCTTTAGCCCATCATTGAGTCTGTTTATTTACTCGTGTAAATGTGTGTACATTCATATTTATTCAGTTTTTAAATTATTTACAGTGATATTATTGACTAATATGACATTATATGATTTATTTACAATACAGTGTGTACAGTCATATGTTCTGTCTTTTAGTAGAGGTATTATATGAGAGACTTGCTTTGTTTACCAAATAAAGTAGATCTAATTGTGAACATTCAATACAAGTTAAAAATGCATTCTGTTTTATTTAGTAAATTAAGGTTTTAATAATGATACTCCCAAAATAATTCTGAAGAAATCCGCAGATTTTTAACACAATTCTGCGCAGAAATAGCAAAAAAACGTCCGCAGATTCTGTCTGGCCCTGGTCATGACACAAAGTTTATTATATAAAAGAAAAGCTAACCTGTGAGGAGCAGCAACAGCAGAACCGTCTCCATGATGAGCCGCCTACAAGAACAACAACATGAATCTTCTGTGAACCAATCAAAGCACTATAAAACAGACCAGAAAGATTTCTTTATAATCTCTGAACAATCAAATCAATGATCTCACAGTAATGGATGATATAAAACATGATACTTAAACATGCATCAAATATAATTACATAAGCTATAAAACTACATACTGTAGGTTAACTGTGTCTGTATGCAATAACTTATATTCGAGTATTTGAGTATAACCTAAATGTAACATGATCGTAACGTAATAATGTGCAAGGCTGCTTTGAAACAATAACTATTGTAAACAGAACTACACAAATAAACTTAAATTGAACTAGTTTTGTCTTGTCTTTTGCAAAAAAATTGATTTAATTTAGAAGTTTGCATGTTACAAATTTCAGCTTATTCTTCAACCTCACGACTCAAGTCTAGTCAATAGATTATGATGTATAAGTTATAACTAAACAAGTCAATTTCAATGATCAGAGTCTCCTCTGGAAGTCCAAATAATGAAGTCTTACCTGCGGTGTGCCTCAGGGTTCGGTACGCGGCTCGTTCCTCTTCTGGGTTTACTTTAAATTTACAACGACACAGATGATTATTTATCTATTGTGTCATCCTCACCGCCGCACCTCCTTCATGTGCTGACATTCATGACACAATGACCTGGATAAACAAATGCTGACCTCAGGTGAAGCCATGAGCTGTCCTGTGATTGTGTGATGTATCGTCACTGAAAGCGTTGTGGAAAGCCATATTATTGGCATTTTGAGATCATTTTATGAATATATAACAGCATAATAATGCAAACACTTATTCTTAATGTTATTTAGATTCTACAATTTGATGCTAAAGAGGTAAAAGTCCTATTATACACTCCCCGGCCACTTTATTAGGTATACCTTACTAGCACCGGGTTGGAGCCCTTTTGCCTTCAGATCTGCCTTAATCCTTCATGTCAGAGATTTAACAAGCTACTGGAAATATTCCACAGGGATTTTGCTCCATGTTGTCATGATAGCATCACACAGTTGCTGCAGATTTGTCGGCTGCACATCCATGATGCCAATCTCCCGTTCCACCACATCCCAAAGCTGCTCTATTGGATTGAGCTCTGGTGACTGTGGAGGCCATTTGAGTACAGTGAACTCATCATCATGTTCAAGAAACCAGTCTGAGATGATTGAGCTTCATGACATGCTGCGTTATCCTGCTGGAAGTAGCCATCAGAAGATGGAGACACTGTGCTCATAAAGGGATGGACATGGTCAGCAGCAGTACTCAGGTAGGCTGTGGCGTTGATGCTCAATTGGTACTAATGAACCCAAAGAAAATCTCCCCCACACCATTACACCACCACCACCAGCCTGAACCGCTGATACAAGGCAGGATGATCCATGCTTTCATGTTGTTGAGGCCAAATTCTGCCCCGAGCATCTGAATGCGGCAGCAGAAATGGAGACTCATCAGACCACCGGCTGGATCTACATTATCCTGATTATTACAGGGCTAGTGGACACAAAACTAAACTCTTAGACACAAAACACTGAGCTGTAATTCTCAATCTATGAATCCAAACACACCAAACTAAGGGCTTTCATTTTATAGCTTATAAAACGCGTATGCAAATTAATCCGATATCAAAAAAAAAAAGGATCTTTTTTTTCAGAGCATCACAGCGTCAATTAACTAAAAACCATAGGCTGCAAAGCATTTTATGGACCGATCAGATCAAAAGAAGATGATCAGCCCAGCCCTAAAAAGTATGTCGGCCCAATGGGGAAACTGCCCGGTCTGCCAGATGGCCAGTCCGCCCCTGGTGGCAGCAGAAACAGACTCATCAGACCAGGAAACATTTCTCCAATCTTCTATTGTCCGATATCCGCTCACTGGATATTTCCTCTTTGTCGGAGCATTCTCTGTAAAGCCTAGAGATGGTTGTGCGTGAAAATCCCAGTAGATCAGCAGTTTCTGAAATACTCAGAGCAGCCCGTCTTGCAGCAACAACCATGCCACGTTCAAAGTCACTTAAATCCCCTTTCTTCCCCATTCTGATGCTCGCTTTGACCTGCAGCAGATCGTCTTGACCATGTATATATGCCAAAAAGTAGTGAGCTGCTGCAATGTGATTGGCTGATTAGAAATTTGCGGTAACAAGCAGTTGGACAGCTGTACCTAATAAAGTGGCCAGTGAGTGCATACACTATTAAATGTCCTATTAGGTAATTGTCCAAATATTAACTTTGACACTGGTGAGGTAGAATGTAAATGCTATTGTAAAATGGCTTTAATGTTATTTGTGAATTTGTAAATATATTTTGCAACAGCAAAAATATTGAGGTCATGTCCTAGTATTGCTTAATAAGTCTAACCTTGAGACATCAAGACCTCTATGGAACAAGTAAAAAAATAGAGCAGTATGAATTTAAATATTTAAAATAGTTATAAAATTATAATATAAATAAATGAATGAATGAATGAATGCATGAATGAATACAGCCACACTTCCATGTCCTTATGACATCTTAATCTGGATGTCATACATTTTTTTACTCAGCTGAACCCATTCAGAGATCAAGATATCAAGGACATCAAGACAGATATGAAAATAAATAAAACAAATAAATAAAGACAGATTGTAAAAGATATTATATTATAAATAGATATAAAATGAGAAGATCAATACGTCAAGATGGAGAGGAAAAAAACAACAAATGAAAGTAAAATAAAAAATGGAATAGGAAAAAAATTAACTTCTATAAAGTTATAAACAACATTATAAACTAATATAATACTTCAATTATTAACTTAAATGATCCAAAAATAGGCAAAATTTTACAAATATTACTACTACAGAAAAAGAGGTAAACAATTCAATATCCTCTATCCTAAATCTTCCCCATCAATGAAGATTAATCAAAAAATAGGTCTGCTACTAACTCTTGCCGCCTTCAGAACCGATTGTTTGCGCTTGCCTTCATTTGTAAACTGCTTTGGTTAAACCTCCTGCTAAACGAACGCATGAAAATGCAGTAAACCCATCAGAATCTGTATGATCGCCTCCATCATTTACATCACAGCCTCAGGCCTTTTTCCAAATGAAGTCATGCTTTGATTACTGGAGAGATTTGTGTGCACTATTTAATGTCCAAAGGGTTTAGAGCACAGGTGTCAAACTCAGTTCCAAAAGGGCCGCAGCTCTGCACAGTTTAGTTCCAACCCTAATTAAACACACCTGATCAAACTAATTGAGTCCTTCAGGCTTGTTTGAAACCTACAGGTAAGTGTGTTGGAGCAGGGTTGGAACTAAACTGTGCAGGGCTTCGGCCCTTCTGGAACTGAGTTTGACACCCCTGGTGTAGAGCGTGAAGATATCTTGGTCAAATATCAAGTGTAAGCGTCACAACAGTTTTACAAAAGCACAAAACTAATACACATGGAAAACGGCAAAATACTTACCAATGATACTAATACAAGGATAGAATCAACTTTTTAAATAGGTAAGTTATAATATTACACATTCACCGGCCATTTTATTAGGTACACCTGTCCAGCTGCTTGTTAACACAAATTCCTAATCAGCCAATCACATGGCAGCAGCTCAATGCATTTAGGCATGTAGACATGATCAGGACAATCTGCTTAAAGTTTAAAGCGAGCATCAGAATGGGGAAGAGTTTCAGATCCTCAAGATTTTCTTGGCACACTTTGGCTCCATTAGTACCAATTGAGCATCAACGCCACGGCCTACCCGAGTATTGCTGCTGACCATGTCCATCCCTTTATGAGCACAGTGTCTCCATCTTCTGATGGCTACTTCCAGCAGGATAACGCAGCATGTCATAAAGCTCAATCATCTCAGACTGCTGAACATGACGATGAGTTCACTGTACTCAAATGGTCTCCACAGTCACCAGAGCTCAATCCAATAGAGCAGCTTTGGGATGTGGTGGAACGGGAGATTGGCATCATGGATGTGCAGCCGACAAATCTGCAGCAACTGTGTGATGCTATCATGACAATATGGAGCAAAATCTCTGAGGAATATTTCCAGTAGCTTGCTGAATCACAAAGGATTAAGGCAGATCTGATGGAAAAGGGGCCTAACCCAGTACTAGTAAGGTGTACCTAATAAAGTGGCCGGTGAGTGTATAATAAATATACAGGGAATATCTTGATTTTTAACAGAAGAAAGAATTTCATAAAAGTTTAGGAACACTGGAATGATGACAAATGATGAGGACATTTGGATTTTTGTCCAAAATGTCCATTGAACAGAACAAAAACTGGTCCAAATATAAAGCTGAAAATACACACTAATGACGAGTCGAGACGAGAGAGGAAACTGATGATGGATGATGTACATCTAGCCAGTGGTTATCACAGAATAAAGCCAGACAGGTTTATCAGCAGCTGTTGGATATTAAGACTGAAGTGTTTAATCTGTGAACACCACCGGCTGGATCTAAATTATCCTGATTTTTACAGGACGTCTGGACACAAAGCCAAACTATTAGAGACAGAACATAGATCAGAGCTGTAATAACTCTCTAACTCTTTAATTAAGCTTAAATCTTAAAGGCATTTAAAGATTACTACAGGGTTCTTACACCTTTTCAAACTTCAAATTCCAGCACTTTTCAAGCACTTTCAAGGTGCATTTTTATGCTTTTCCAGCACTTAACCACCACGGTAAATTATGTTGATCAATGTTGTATGTACTTTTTCACATTTATTTCCATTGTGCTATATAAAAAAAACACTATGACATTTTAACTTAAGTTGTTGAATACTTTGGAACATGGATTTATTAAGATAGTTCACCCAAAAATGGTAAAATAATAATAATCATTTTAAAAAGTTCAGTTATTGGATATCTTTTTAAGTTTTGGTCTCTTTCTTATAGTCAGATTTAGTTTGGGTGTACAACCAATCTTTCATCACCGGTCGTTCATATTTGATGTGCATTGCCATTCAAAATTCGTGTAACAAATTAAATCCTTATGGGTCCGAACAATTCACTGTAAAGCCTGAAAAATGGAGTTTGCAGGTAGCAGCGTTTGCCACACATTTTAATTACAAAATGTTCTATTTAATCTTTCGTTTATTCATCACAATGTTGTCAGTCGTGCAACTGCAGAGCGTTCACCATCGCAAAAGAGCTTGCATTCACTAAGATTAAACTAATATTGCAGCTAATGAAAAGACTGTCGTTGCTATTAAGATGACGTTTGCAATTAATAAGTTATACGTCAACTGTTTTAAACTATTTTTAAGTGCTGCGTTTGGCGTTTTTAGGAAAAAATCCTGCGTGAATGTCTCCTAAATATGCACATTCGGTGAACATTTTGCAATGAAAACTGGTCACACGCCAACAATTTTATGCACAAATGCTCCCGAATATATTTTGAGCTTGCGTAGATAAGAGTTTGGGCGCATATGCAACTAAAACAGTCGCAATTTCGAGCCTTGCAACATCAAATTTCAAGCAGGTTCAAGCACTTTATCCAAAAATCCAAGCCCTTTTCTAACCTTGAGAAGACTATATTAAAAATCAAGCATTTTCCAGGATTTCCAGCACCCGTACGAACCCTGTTACTAGTTTAAGTTAAGGAGAATAACGTGCTTAAATCTAAATATCTGTGCTTCTAGCAAATGTTCATTTCAATGGTCATATGCACGCCGCATCCAGTGTGTGACCAGCTTCAGAAGACTGGAGCCTCAAAAAAATAAAGAAATAAAAAATCTGTCCCGCACACGCACAGACCTCTGCATTTGAGTGGCATAATTGACCAATCAGAATTAAGAATTGCAGAGAGCCTTTAAAAACAGCCAATAAAAGCCAGAATAATTGCAGTTCCTTATTAAATCAAATTTTTTGCACCTTTACTTTGTGTAATTACATAAAAAATGGCTAATGAAAATAGCATTTCTCTTGGTAAATATAAATTAATGGGAACACTCAGTAACACCCCTCAGTGCATATTTACCCAGTATTGAGCAGCCCATGTCTTCTGGAAGTCCACATAATGAAGTCTTACCCATAGTGTGCCTCAGGTTCAGTACGCGGCCCGCTCCTCTTCTGGTTTTACTGTAAACTTTACTGCGACACAGAAAACATGCAGCTCTAACGCATCATTAAACTACTGATTTAAACTGAATCAGAAACTGAATCCTTCTCATGCTTTGAGAATCGTTTTCCTATTGCTCATTTTCTGATTGATTTAAAGCAGCAGTCGACAATTTAATATATACAAGTAATCATTTGCAACACTCCTTTACACCACAGTGCCTATTTACCCAGTATTGAGCAGCCCGTGTCTTCTGGAAGTCCACATAATGAAGTCTTACCTGCGGTGTGCCCCAGGGTTCAGTACATGGCCCACTCCTCTTTAGATTTTACTGTAAATATAAACATGCAGCTCTAGTGCAACATTAATCTACTGATTTAAACTGAATCCTCACACTTCCAGATGGGAAACATCAACATAGTGTTCCTCTTGATCACTTTCTGATTCAGTTTAAACCAGCAGTAGGCTGTTTAATTGACAGAAATTCCTGTTAATAGTGGTATAATCACAGCTAGGGGCTGGAAAACAGATGTGACCATCTTGAATTGAACTGGTTTATCAGCTAAACTGACTGGAGTGATTGAACTGTGCTTTGCTTGGCTATAAACGGCCACGAGTGTGTTTAATACTGTACTGCAGTCAAGCAAACACAGAACCAACTTCATTTGAATGTTGATTTGAATGTTAATCGAGTGTGATGACCTGACACACACACACACACACACACACACACACACAAGGGCGGACATAGTGATTTAGGGGACCAAAGCAATTCCAGGTTTGGGGCTCAGGCATTAAAACATTCTCCATTTATATAGATGGATATTTATTTTTTAGATGTATAGATATTTATAGCAGTTTTTTTTGCTTGTTTGTTTTTAATAGCAATATACGCTGCATGTCTAAACTATATTTTGAAGTGAAACTTTTATCTTCTTAATGTAAAATGAAACATTAATAAAATCACAAGAAAGAAAGAAAGTTGACAGACTCGCTGTGTACAGTAGATAAGCCAAATGTGTGATTAGATTTTAATATTTGCATCACTATTCATGAGGTCTCTCGGTTTTGAGAAGAAGAAATAGCATTAAAGTCCTAGTGGTTAAAGACAGATTTGACAAATGTAGTAAATGAGCTGTATGAATAATTTAGGTGATTTTTGGAGTTGATCAGGGGGGCCCTATTTTCCCAGGGCTCTAAGCGGTTGCTTACCTCGCTTATTGGTTAAGTCCACCCCTGCACACATACACAACTAAAAAAACTAAGTAGGTTTTTAAAAGGTGCATTTGTATGCTTTTCCAGCACCTAACAACCACATATATTGTATGTACTTTTTCACATTTAAATCCATTGTGCTACTTTAAAAAATTAAAAATTGTTGAGCACTTTAGAGCATAGATTTATTAGGATAGTTTACCCAAAAATAAATTTTTTAAAGTTTAGTTATTCGATGAAGTATGCTTGTTAGAAAGTTTGGTCTGTTTCTACCTTAAGTTGATATCTCAAGAAATGAGCTTACAGTCAGATTTTGTTTGGGTGTAGTCCCAAACTTTTATGACCAGTCGTTCATGATATTTCATGTGCATTGCTATTTTTTGCAGTCATTGGATTGGCGTTTCAGGTGTAAAAATATGTCTATAAAAATCTGACTTGAAAAATTAAGTTGTCTACTTCAGATCTAGACACAATATTGGGCATAAATCCCTGAGCTGAAGGTTCAATTTCTAAATTATTTAATATAATTGTTAATCTGCAATTTTCTTCTGATAATTTACGGACCATCTGGTCTCAAGACATTGGAATTGACATTACCGAGGAGACATGGAAAGCGGTCTTGAACAGGGTTAACTCTTCCTCAATCTGTGCACGTCACAGGCTAATACAATGCAAGGTAGTGCATAGAGCTCATTGGTCCAAGAGCAGGCTAGCTCGCATCAACCAGTCTATAAACCCTGAGTGCTACAGGTGTCATTCTGGTACAGCTACTGTATTCTATATGTTTTGGTCCTGTCCTTCTCTGCTTTCTTTTTGGAGACAAATATTAATCTCGCTATCAGCTATTACCACTGTTTATATCCCACCATGTCCAAATATTGGTTTATTTGGGGTTCTTCCGCCCGACCACACTTTACCCTCTCATTTTGTAGATTTTGTAGTCTTCTTAACTCTTCTGGCTAGGCGATTAACTCTTCTGAACTGGAAGATCCCACACCCTCCTTCTCACACTTGTTGGATAAGAAATGTTCTTTATTTTATGAAATTAGAAAAAATTAGGTACTCTCTTCACCGAACTAGCACTATTTTGATTAAATTGTGGGAACCCCTTCACAAATATGTCCAAACTCTTCAGCTTGACCCTGCTCCTTCTGATCGAGTCCCCACCCCCTAATGCCCAGCTTTACGGGAAACTATTTCTGGTCAACACATTGTAGACTTGTTTTTTCTGTATATAAGATTGCACTAGTGTTGTTGTTTTTTAGTTATTTATCTATTTTTTTAATTATTATTTCTTTATTTGTATTATTATTTGCTCAAAATACTCTTCAGTGTATTTGCTTATTGTTACATGTTTGTCTTTGTATATTTTTGTAATGTTTCACAATGTATAAATAAAACACAAAAAATGAAGTTGTCTTAAATTTCAGATGTTCAATAATCAAGTTAAAAAATACAAATTTAAAACATTTCTAATAGGACATAATCAGTATTATTAACTTACAATTGTTAATAATTAAATTTAACAATTCAAATTCAGATTGTTTTGGCTGATTATTAGTTCCATAAATGCGCGCATGCGCTGAACATTTTGCAACGTAAACAGGTTGCACTACAACAACTTATGCACTTGCACAAATGCTTCCAAATACATGTTGAGGTCACAGACAAAACTGTGCACATATGCAACCAAAACAGTCACAATTTCAAGCCCTTTCAAGCACTTTAACCAAAATCAAAGCACTTTTCTAACCTTGAAAACACTATATTAAAAATCAAGCATTTTCCAGGATTTCCAGCACCCGTAAGAACCCTGGTAATATGTGCAGTTAATCACCCTGCAGCCCAAGAGCAGCTACTCACTTAAGCCAAGCGGGTCTGAGCCTGGTTGGTATCTGGATGGGAGACCACATGGAAAAACTAGGTTGCTGTTGGCAGTGCAGAGGGCGCTCAACCTGTAGTCGGTGCAAGTCCTAATGCTCCAGTACAGTGAAGGGGACACTATACTGTCAGTGAGCACAGTCTTTCAGATGAGATGTCCTGACTCTCTGTGCTCATTAATAATCTCATGGCACTTCTGGTAAAGAGTAGGAGTGTAACCCCGGTGTCCTGGCCAAACTCCCTCCATCAGCTCTACTCATCATGGCCTCCCAATTCCATCCACTGAATTGGCTCTATCACCATCTCTCCACACACATAGAAACTGGTGTGTGGTGAAGCACTGGCGCTGTTGTCCTATAGCCGCAATCGCATCATCCAATTGGAGCTGCACACTGCTGGTGGTGCGGAGAGAAACCCCGTCATGGTTGTGAAGCGCTTATGGCGATACACTATAAACGTGCTAAATGAAAACACACGTCACATTACATTAATTGAGGATGAGCAATTGAGTTAGAGAATAACTGTAACCACACAGCTGTTGTGGACTGGAGTGTGTCACTCCTCAGCTGTGCATTATCTCATCAGCCTGGAGAGAGCATTACTCTGCGTATACACTAGAAAAATACATTAAAAATGTTTACAGAGCAAAAACTATAAACAACAAACCGATATACTTTACTACAAACTAAAACACAAAGATAAAGAAAAAAATATGAAGAATTTAAAAAGGTTAATGCTATTTTATTCTACATAATAACAGAATTATTCTACAGAAATAGAAAAAAACAAGTTTAATTTTCTATTAGAAATGAAATGGAGCGTAATGTATTATTTAAAGGTGCTGGATGCCCGTTTTTAACTCTTCCAAAGCATAAAAACAGCATCATATGTTTGCAGATGTTTAGAAACGAGCTCGGTGGACATTCTTGATTATCTGGAAAACAGTGCTGAAGTCAGATATTCTGCTTTGAATGCGAATTAAGTGCCTGAACTCTTTGTTTTGCTCTCTTTAACCTCTTAAGCCAGTTTAGCTAATTATATTGCAGCACGCTGGGTTGCCTTGGTGGAAATCAGCTCATTTCATTCACTCAGTCAGAAAGGCTCTGAAAGCATGCGCCTGTGTCCGAAATGCAACCGCAGGTGGACAGTAGCAGACTCTAAAATGAGACGCAGATTCAGAGTTCCACATGAGCTGATTAATTTGATATAAACATTAAGAGCGTAAACATTAGGTGAGCAGGTTACATTGCAACCCGTGTGCTAACAACACGCTACATGATGATATTTGCAGTAATAAACAACTGGGCTGTTTGCACAAGATGAAACACGGCAGAAATGTAAACACAGCCATTCAGAGAATAGTGCACTCACTGCAGTCCAGCACAATGGTTTATAATCAGATTAATACATAATAAACTTCTTTAACATTATTGCTGAATCACTGATATGCGAGTTCAGTTTCAGACGGTTTATTTTATTCTCCAGATCTGAGCTAAAGTATCTGCTGCTGATTTCAGTATATGGCAATAAATGTCATGTGAAAAGGCATTCAGACTCACATTATTAGTGTTAAACACTGAATAAACAGATGAGCTGTACCCGAGCTTACCACTGCCAGTTTTCTGTTGTTCAGCTGTGAGAATTAGACGCCGTTTCTAATATATTACTAATATTTGAGGTGTTGGTTAGAACAAAAACTCCTTTTAATAATACGGAGAATATTCCTTCTATCGGGTGCTGTTGCTTTATCTTTAAACGCGTTTAAATCACTCGTTCCCGTCCTCAATCTGGCAACCTGCACTTGTGTTTGTTTTGATCCAGGAGTGCAATACCTAGTTCAACCACTGGGTGTAAAATGTACAAACTGCACCATTTAAGTCAAGCGCACACACCGCTGACACCCGTCTGAACAGACCACTAAACTGACCGATGTACTAAATTTCACTGAACTTTTATTAAAAAAGAAAAAAGGAAAAACAATTTTTGATTGAACAATACAAGACTACCAATTCAGAATAAGCCAAAACTAAAGGGGAAAATAACAAGTGTATGTTTACAGTGTGTGTGTGTGTGTGTGTGTATGTGTGTGTGTGTGTGTGTTTATGTCCCCTCACTTTAGAAAAACAAAAAGCAGGAAGTGAATCATCATGTAGTAAAGTAAAGCTCATGGTCGTGAAGCGCCGCACGTTTATTTAGAAACGCAGAGAGCGGCGAGAGAAGGAGAGCTGAGCTGGAAGAGCCAACACTTATTCCCACACACGCACACACACATACACACACACCTGAGACGCAACGGAGGAAACCAAAAAAAGGAGGGTCCATCCATCCGCTGATATGAAAACCACTATTATTCTACACACCAGCGCTGCATGACGCTATTTACACCAAACACAGAGTGTGTGTGTGTGTGTGCGCGTGTGTAGGGGCAGTAAAAGAGGACTGTGTGAACTTATTTGGCAGTGTGTGTGTGTGTTTAATGTCGCCTCTTCTTCTTGCTGCGAGGAGGTGGAGCTGACGAACGGCCTTTCCTCTTCCTGTTTGAGGTCTCCTCTACTTCCTCATACTGACTCTCACGATCAGCTGGAAGGAGAAAATAAACAAATCAGTTAAATAATACAGCTTTGTTAAATCACATTTATTTACCTTAGAAACAAGGACTTTTCTAACATGTGATTGGGTTTGAAGGTTCAGAAGATCACGTGATTGGTTTGATTGACAGCTGTTTAGAATGAGATGTAACATGTGACTGTTTTGATTGACAGCTGTTTAGAATGAGATCTAACATGATTGGTTTGATTGACAGCAGTTTAGAATGAGATCTAACATGTGACTTTTGATTGACAGCAGTTTAGAATGAGATCTAACATGTGATTGGTTTGATTGACAGCGGTTTAGAATGAGATCTAACATGTGACTTTTGATTGACAGCAGTTTAGAATGAGATCTAACATGTGACTTTTGATTGACAGCAGTTTAGAATGAGATCTAACATGTGATTGGTTTGATTGACAGCAGTTTAGAATGAGATCTAAAATGTGATTGGTTTGATTGACAGCAGTTTAGAATGAGATCTAAAATGTGATTGGTTTGATTGACAGCAGTTTAGAATGAGATCTAAAATGTGATTGGTTTGATTGACAGCTGTTTAGAATGAGATATAAAATGTGATTGGTTTGATTGACAGCTGTTTAGAATGAGATGTAACGTGATTGGTTTGATTGACAGCTGTTTAGAATGAGATCTAAAATGTGATTGGTTTGATTGACAGCGGTTTAGAATGAGATCTAAAATGGGATTGGTTTGATTGACAGCTGTTTAGAATGAAATGTAACGTGATTGGTTTGATTGACAGCTGTTTAGAATGAGATCTAAAATGTGATTGGTTTGATTGACAGCGGTTTAGAATGAGATCTAACATGTGACTTTTGATTGACAGCGGTTTAGAATGAGATCTAACATGTGACTTTTGATTGACAGCTGTTTAGAATGAGATCTATCATGTGACTTTTGATTGACAGCTGTTTAGAATGAGATCTAACATGTGACTTTTGATTGACAGCTGTTTAGAATGAGATCTATCATGTGACTTTTGATTGACAGCTGTTTAGAATGAGATCTAACATGTGACTTTTGATTGACAGCTGTTTAGAATGAGATCTAACATGTGACTTTTGATTGACAGCTGTTTAGAATGAGATCTAACATGTGACTTTTGATTGACAGCTGTTTAGAATGAGATCTAACATGTGACTGGTTTGATTGACAGCTGAAGTGACATCATAATGGAGGGAAATCTGACCTTTCCTGGCCTCCTCCTCCAGCTCGTCCCAGTCTTTTCCGCTCTCTTCTTCACTGCCCAGAGAAGCGCTGTAATCTGACATCACAAACACACACATTAGAGAATCCTCCCAACACACACAAACACTTTAAACACATGGGTTTCAGTAATAGAAATCAAACACAGATTACATGTGAAGGTTAAATCAAAGCTTTATATGTGAAGTGAGAGAGAACAGTCAGTGTGACTCGCCCACATGTTAATGTCATTACCAGAGTCCTCAGTCTCTGAGGAATAATCCTCATCGCTGTCCTCCTCTTCCTCCTCCTCCTCATCAGCTGAAGGGTTGAAAGTTTCATCCTCGATCTCAGACTCGGAGTCTTCCTCCCCTCCGCTGCCCTGAAACACACGTTAACAATATCAGAAAAGGATGAAACTTGAATCAGATGAATTATTAATGTGAAACACACGTGAATCTGCTAACAGATGCTCATATTATTATTACTTTATAAATAAATGCAATTTATCAAGTCAGACTGGTCTCCAGTGCATGTTGGACCCTGGCAGGGCTACCCTCTGTCATCCATTCTGTTCATCATTTATTTGGACAGAATTTCAAACTTGGTTGAGCTGGAGGGGGTTTGGTTCGGGGACCACAGGATTTTCATCGTTATTCGCAGACGATGTCGTTCTGTTGGCTTCCTGAACATGGACCTTCAGCATGCACTAGGGCGGTTTGCTGCCGAGTGTGACACAGCTAAGATGAGGATCATCCGGTGCTCCACCAGAAAAAGGTGCCATGCCATCTCCAGATTAGAGGAAAGTCCTTACCCCAGGTGGGGCAGTTCAAGTATCTTGGGGTTTTGTTTACAAGTGAGGGAAGGATGGAGTGTGAGATTGACAGGCGGATCGGTGCAGCAGCAGTAATGCGGACGATAACCGGTCTGTTGTGGTAAAGAAGGAGCTGAGCCTAAAGGCAAAGCTCTCGATTTAACGGTCAATCTACATTTCATACTCTCACCTATAGTCATGAGCTTTGGGTCATGACCGAAAGGACAAGATCTCGAATACAAGCGGCAGAAATGAGCTTTCTTCACAGGGTAGCAGGGTGCACCCTCATAGACAGGGTGAGGAGCTCTGCACCCAGGAGGAGCTCAGAGTAGAGCCGCTGCTCCTCCACATTGAGAGAAGTCAGCTGAGTTGGCTCGGGCATCTGCTTCGGATGCCTCCTGGACGCCTACCCAGGGAGGTATTCCAGCCATGTCCCACCGGGAGGAGGCCTCGGTGAAAACCCAGGACACACTGGAGGGACTATGTCTCTCGGCTGGCCTGGGAACACCTCGGGATTTCCCCGGAGGAGCTATAGCAAGTGTCCAGGGAGAGGAAAGTTTGGGGTTCTCTCCCAAGACTACTGCCGGCCCGGATAAGTGGATAAAAATGACAAGACATGACAATTTAAAATAATGACAAAGGACGTGATATGTGAGTGGTCCCTTTCATTTACTTATTGCTATATCAGACCTGTGCATCCCAGTTTGTGAATTTAAATGAACTAATGAGTTAACGTGGTCCAATCAAAGCGTCATGCAGGCCATAAAATGCCCAGATCTGATAAAGCACATACGTTTCTTGTGTAGTAAATTCTTATTTAAATGTAGTAGTCAATTTCAGACAGCCTAACACAGGGGTCACCAATCCTGGTCCTGGAGGGCCGGTGTCCCTGCAGGGTTTAGCTCCAACTTGCCTCAACACACCTGCCTGGATGTTTTAAGTATACCAAGTAAGACCTTAATTAGCTTGTTCAGGTGTGTTTGATTAGGGTTGGAGCAAAAATCTGCAGGACACCGGCCCTCCAGGAACAAGTTTGGTGACCACTGGCCTAACGCAAGAAAAGCTCCACAAAGTGACCTTGTTTCAAATGTTCAGACTCCTCACCTCACTCTCAGGGTCCAGGAAAGACCAGCCGCCCTGCTCGAAAAAGCCCTCCGGATCATCCACTATGGTCTTCATGATCTTGGTCCAGTTCAGAGACTGAATGCCTTCAGTGTATTTGATATCACACGAGCTGCGAACACAAAACAGAAGACGTCCAGTCAAACACGACCATATATAAAGACATTAATATTAAACCATCATACTAGACACTAATACCACGACCAAATAGACCAATTTAGACTAAACATCACATCAGACATTAAATACAGACTAATCATCACATTAGACACCAAATACCACGATCAGACAGACAAATTTAGTCTAAACTGTCACATTAGACACCAAATACCACGATCAGACAGACAAATTTAGACTAAACCATCACATTAGACACCAAATACCACAACCAAACAGACAAATTTAGACTAAACTGTCACATTCGACAACAAATACCACAACCAAACAGACAAATATAGTCTAAACTGTCACATTCGACAACAAATACCACGATCAGACAGACAAATTTAGACTAAACCATCACATTAGACACCAAATACCACGATCAGACAGACAAATTTAGACTAAACCATCACATTAGACACCAAATACCACGATCAGACAGACAAATTTAGACTAAACCATCACATTAGACACCAAATACCACGATCAGACAGACAAATTTAGACTAAACCATCACATTACACACCAAATACCACAACCAAAAAGACAAATTTAGACTAAACCATCATATTAGACACCAAATACCACGACCAAACAGATAAATTTAGACTAAACCATCACATTACACACCAAATACCATGACCAAACAGACATATTTAGACAAAACCGTCACATTACACACCAAATACCATGACCAAACAGACAAATTGTCTAAACTGTCACATTAGACACCAAATACCACAACCAAACAGACAAATTTAGTCTAAACCACACAACCAAACAGACAAATTGTCTAAACTGTCACATTAGACACCAAATACCATGACCAAACAGACAAATTTAGACTAAACCATCATATTAGACACCAAATACCACGACCAAACAAACAAATTTAGACTAAACCATCACATTACACACTAAATACCACGACCAAACAGACAAATTTAGACTAAACCATCACATTACACACCAAATACCATGACCAAACAGACAAATTGTCTAAACTGTCACATTCGACAACAAATACCACGATCAGACAGACAAATTTAGACTAAACCATCACATTAGACACCAAATACCACAACCAAACAGACAAATTTAGTCTAAACTGTCACATTAGACACCAAATACCACAACCAAACAGACAAATTTAGACTAAACCATCATATTAGACACCAAATACCACGACCAAACAGACAAATTTAGACTAAACCATCATATTAGACACCAAATACCACGACCAAACAAACAAATTTAGACTAAACCATCACATTACACACTAAATACCACGACCAAACAGACAAATTTAGACTAAACCATCACATTACACACTAAATACCACGACCAAACAGACAAATTTAGACTAAACCATCATATTAGACACCAAATACCACGACCAAACAAACAAATTTAGACTAAACCATCACATTACACACCAAATACCACGACCAAACAGACAAATTTAGACTAAACCATCACATTACACACCAAATACCATGACCAAACAGACAAATTGTCTAAACTGTCACATTAGACACCAAATACCACAACCAAACAGACAAATTTAGACTAAACCATCACATTACACACCAAATACCACAACCAAACAGACAAATTTAGTCTAAACCACACAACCAAACAGACAAATTGTCTAAACTGTCACATTAGACACCAAATACCACAACCAAACAGACAAATTTAGACTAAACTATCACATTAGACACCAAATACCACAACCAAACAGACAAATTTAGACTAAACCATCACATTACACACCAAATACCACAACCAAACAGACAAATTTAGACTAAACCATCACATTACACACCAAATACCACAACCAAACAGACAAATTTAGACTAAACCATCACATTACACACCAAATACCACAACCAAACAGACAAATATAGTCTAAACTGTAAAATTAGACACCAAATACCACATGAAAAAGACACATTTACATTAAACTTTAACTGTAGAAACCAACACATTAAAACACCTAGTCTTGAAATATGTGCAAAACATCCACACCTATCAATTAACTAAATATGGTTCTGTTAAACCTTTCTTTAATCACTTTGGATATCACTGAATGAAATGAGGAATGCATTATCATCACTCACTTGAGCCACTCTTTGATGGGGTCAAGAGAGTTGACGGGCACGGCGTTGATCATGGTGACTTTCTTGTTGTAGTCTTTATAAACGATGACCACATCGAAGTTCTTGAGGTGGAACTGAACTCTTTCGAAGTGCACCAACTCCACCTCGTCCAGAGTCACCACAAACGGAGGCTGAGACACAGAAAACAGACAGTAATTCGTTACAATTAACAACAGAACATGCTTTTGAGAACTCCAATGCTGTACATACATTTACATCTCTGACACAAACAGCATTCATAAAATTAGGGCTGTACGATATTGGAAAAATTAACACTGCGATATTGTACTATTATGTTATATACATTGCGACATGATTACAATTTCACCAGATTACTTGAATTTCTCTATTTGTAAAGAATTTATAAGCGTAGTTAGATTGGGATGATTCTGTAGGCGAGTGCGTGTGTAGACAATATTATAAACAATCTACAAGCAGAGATAAATGTCTAGCAGAATACATAATACTGACAAGTATTCATTTTATGAACAATTCAATTCAATTAATCATTATTAAAGTTACAAATAGTACAATTGATTAGGTCTGAATGCTTTTAAAACCCTCCTACATTCACAGGCCTTCAAAACACATGCAAACTAGGACTGCACGAAAATGATGACATTGCGATATTTCGTTTTGCCGCGAGAGGAATATAAATTCACCAGGTGATCTGAACAGTCCTATTGGAAAACATTTCATTAAGTTAGACGGACTGGGATGAAGATTTGCATAGGTTATAAATGAGCAAGAATAAACAAGCAAACAGTGCTTTATGGTCTTAATAGTTTTCAAGCACAGAAATTGAACAACTTAAATCTAAAATAACACGGTTATCACTGTATAAATGAAATAAAAAATAGTATTTAATAAAATATTTTAGGGATGTAAAATGAATCGATTACTAAAAGCATAAGCAATGAATTTCATAATCTGTTCATAGTGTTGCGCGACACAGAGACGTTTTATTATAAAAAAAAAATAAATAAATAATTTTAAAAAATAAAAAACTTTAGCTGAGCGCAGAGCAGAGTTAACTTAGAGTTTAGTCTGCCTCTCTTGCGCACTAATGCCAGCAGAGTGCAGCACCTCATAGACAGGACAGAGCAAAAAATCAATAAATTAAAAAAATAAAAAAATAAAATAAAATAAAATACAAAAAAATTTGGGGAAAACCAAAAGAGCGGAGGCAGCGTTAGAGGAAAGATAATTGGTCAGGAATGGAGTTTAACAGCAGGGTAAATGACTACAAAATCCTTCTTTTGTTCCGTAATGACCGTAATGTCCCTGGTGCTATTGTTTATTCATTATGCAGTTTAACAAGCATGACGTGAAAAATTCAAACAGAGCTTTGGCACATAGGCTGGCATTTAACCACCCAATGCTTATTTTATGTCTTTGACATGTAAATACACTCAAGTACTAGTAAAACAGTACATACAATACTTTCCGAAATGCATTAGGTTATACATTTAAATTGGGAAAAAACTAAGTTAAATATGTGCATGAACATGTGCGCTCTTGTTAGCAGCGTGAAAACCAACCAAAGTTACCGGCATAAAACTAAAACTAGTAGTAAAGGATGTTTTTTTACTCAAGTAAATGTTTGAGCGCATACTCTGCTTTTACTCGGGTGCACAAGTGTAGGGAGTAACTCAACTTTTCATTTTAACATTAATAGCTGTATTTGAGTAAAGGATGTGTAGTTTTGCCGTCTCTGTTTGTGCGCTGATAAACTCACCCATTCAGTGACGTTGCAAAGCGAGCTGGACGTGGGCTGCAGTAGGCAGGTGCTCCTGTAGGGGGCGCCCTGAAACCTAAACACACAAACACACCAATCACATGAAAATCCTTAAGTAAATTAACCCTCGTGTGCTATTGGGTCGTTTTCATCCACTCTCGGCTGATTTTGAGGCTCAATTTGTCCAAAATTCTCTCAGTATTTCAGCATTTTTTATTTTTTCATTATTATTTTGATGCATATTTTGGGAAAAATATTTTGGTTATGTTGGTGCTTTTTAGCCCCATTGACTCCCATTATAATCACATTTAATGACTGCAAAGCCATATAATCATGCATTCTTGACTGCTGCTGGTTTTCCCTGTGAGAAAGAGGAATAATTTGTCATTTTTACTGTTTATCATCACTTACAGTGCACAAAAAGCTTAGAAAGTCAATAAGGGCAAAAACAGCCACTAACATAACAAAGGAGAATCAGTCTGAACAGCACACAAGAGTTGTCTTAGGTTTGTCCGCAAGGTCCCAAGTGTCTTAATGAAATGTATAAAATTGCAGTGAAAATGCCCCAATCATAACAACAGGCAAAACGCATGATACACAATGGAATTTAATGCAGTGCTTCTTGTACATTCTGAGAGTCACTTTATATTATATATTACTCAGGCAGTGAAGATTGGGGTTTTTTAAAGGAATCGGATCTTAAACTCTGATTTTGTAACAGCACAACAGTTCACCAGAAGCACTTGAACTGGGTTACTGTAAGGTAATGTTATTTATTTAATGCTATGTCAGCAACCAAGGCTATTTTCATGGCAGGAACATTTGAACTGGGTAACTGAAAATTAAAAGTCCTTCAGCATTCAGCAGAGAAATAAGTATTGAACTCGACAGGGTTTTCCTCAAGTGATGACGACTTAAAAGTTTCTTCAGATGTTGGTAAAAAATCAAGAAAATGTATGCAAGCAACTCAAACAAATCTAACTAGTCTACAAATGACCTTCTGTGTACTAGAATGAAATTATGTAGGAAAAACGTATCGAACACATGAAGGAAGGGAGGTGTAGTTGGGCGGTGAAAGCCCAGACAGCAGCTGAAATCTCTCAGTAGGTCTTCAGCAAGCCTCTGCCCTTCCTCAGTGTAAATGAATATCAACTGTTCAGTCCAACATCTGCATTAGCAGGAGGATGAAACCAGGGTGGACATTTCAGCAAGACAATGATCCAAAACACAGCCAAGGAGACTCTCAGATGCTTTCAGAGAAAGAAAATCAAGCTGTGGAATGGCCCAGCCAATCACCTGACCCGAATCCAAAAGAGAATACAGAATGAAGCTCAGATTTGATAGACAAGACCCACAGAAGCATCAAGATTTGGACACTCTGTTGAAGTCTGTGAGAAACTCACACCTGAGCACTGCATGAGGCTTCATTCTCCATATGAGAGGCGCCTTGAAGCTGACATTATTAAAAAAAAAACTTTTATAATCAAGTATTTAACACATTTCAGTAGTTCAACACTTTCTCCTTCTGTCATTTCGTTCTTATTACACAGAATATGTTTTAATGATTTGTTTTATTTTTATGTTGGAATTAAACCAGATTTTGGTAAAAACCCAAACAATTCAATGTCAACGACTCCTTTAGAAATTATTACCAGGAAAAAACAAAACATGACAGTGTTCGATACTTATTTTCCCCGCTGTATACCCTATGGAGCTTTTAAACAGAGCTTTTTTACACCATGGCAAGCCTGCTTTACTGTTGCATCATGTGCTGATTGTCTTACCCAAGATCTCTGAAGGGAACCTCGAACTCCAGCTCCTCCTTGGTGAGCGACTCCACTTTCTCGATGAAGTTCTTGAAGGCAGACTTGAGCTTGTGCCTCATCTCTCTCTCCATCTGCTCGGCGTACAGGTCGTCTCGGTCGTGCATGTGCTGGTGTTTGCCCAGATCTGTGGTGATCTCGCCCACCTCAGTGTAAAACTGCACGTCCGTGTGGCGCTTCTTACCGAACATGATGGCGTTCTGAGACACACAGAAGACTTAAATATGCTAACAGACGGTGTGTTTATTAATGTATATATAGATCCCCATATTAGTCTTTACTAAAAACCTTTAAAAAAAAACTAATTTACATAAAAAAATAAAACAAACTAACACCAAAACCAAAAAAAAAAGGATAAATTTACACTACACCATAACTAGGAAAATCAAAATAGAAGTCTACAACAACAACAAAAATAATAATAAACACATTTGGTGCGTCGCTTTAGCACTAGAACTTAATTTAATTGCAATAAAATAATAATCGGTGCATATTTTCTCATTGCTATGTTTAATTTATTCAAATATTTAGTTTACTAATTAATATATAGTTAGAAATGGAAAACGATGACTATACTAGCAACTGAAGAACAATATTTAAAACTGTAAAACAATAAAAACTACCGCAAAACTGCTGAATTTAATTAAAAAGTACTTTAAAATAAATACAAAAATAAAAATGTTACAAAATAAAGTGTAAAAATATGAATAAAAGCCACAAGAGATGATCAATGATGCTTAAACAACACTAAGTCGCACACCTTCAGGTGGAAATGCAGCACGATGATCATCTCCCCGTCGCAGGGCTGGAAAATGGCGTGTTTGATATTGTTGTACAAAATGTCGACTTTATCTCCTCGTACTGATGTGAACCGGAAACCTGAAGACACACAGAGACAGCCGGTCAAATAAGGATGATTATTTGGTATACACAGGAAACAGTGAGTGAAAGTCAAGACATTTGGCAAACTCTTTGACCTTTAAATAAATAAGGAACTTTAAACTCCAGTTTAATAAATCTCAACACATTCATCCTTAAAGACACTGAACTTGATTTTTTCATGGCCCACTGCAATTTATCATTATTTTTAACTAGGAAATTCGACGTGAATACATATTTAAGAATTTAGACAATATAAAAGCAGACACTTGAGACTATGACTAGAGCCAGACTGAATCTGCGGATGTTTTTTGCTATTTTTGCGGAGAATTTTGTTAAAAATCTGCGGAATAATTGTGGGAGTATCATAACTAAAACTTTAATACATAAAATAAAAAATAATATCTTTTTAACTTTTATTTAATGTTTAAAATGCAAATCCAATTAGATTCACTTTATTTGGTAAACAAAGCAAGTTTGTCATATAATATCTCTAGTAGAAGACAGAAAATAATACTGTACAAAGAGCATTGTACACAAATCAGATGAAAATTCACATTAGTCAATAATATTACTGAAATTACTTTAAAAAACTAAATAAATATAGATTTACACACATTTACGCAAGTAAATAAACAGAATAAATGATGGCCTAAAAATCTGCAGATTTCTGTGCGTGAAGATTCCGGGTGGGTCTCCCAATGACCCAATCGCGGAGGATATGGACGTAAACATGGCAGAATTGTAGCTCTACCAGAGACATGGTGGTTTTAAATGACTGTAAATCAGCAGTATATGAATCACACGTGTCCACAATGTAGAAATGCTTGAAGCATCTGCCAACCCGACTCTACATCATAACTTTTCAATCAAGATGGATGGGGCAACCATTACTGCATTAAAAATGGTGAAAAGCCTTGGAGTAACGATTGATGACCAACTAAACTTCTCTGAGCACATCTCTAGAACTGCTCGATCGTGCAGATTCACACTCTACAACATCAGAAAGATCCGACCCTTCCTATCTGAACATGCAGCTCAACTCCTTGTTCAAGCTCTTGTTCTCTCCAAACTGGATTACTGCAACTCTCTACTAGCCGGGCTCCCAGCTAACTCTATCAATCCTCTTTATCTGCTTCAGAACGCAGCAGCACGAGTGGTCTTTAATGAACCTAAAAGAGCACATGTCACTCCGCTGCTCATCCGTTTGCACTGGCTGCCAGTTGCTGCTCGCATCAAATTCAAAGCTCTGATGTTTGCCTACAAAGCGACTTCTGGCCTTGCTCCTTCTTATCTGCTCTCACTTCTGCAGATGTATGTGCCCTCCAGAAACTTGTGTTCTGTGAATGAACGTCGCCTCGTGGTTCCATCCCAAAGAGGGAAGAAATCACTTTCCCGAACTCTCGCATTCAATCTGCCCAGTTGGTGGAATGAACTCCCTAAATGCATCAGAACGGCAGAGTCACTCGCTGTCTTCAAGAAACCACTAAAAACTCAACTATTTAATCTATACTTCACTTCCTAATCTGCAATTGCATCTCTGGATATACCACTAACTGTACCAAAAAATAAAAGACTAATGTTTTGCTTCTTACACTTTCTTTACAGACCTGAAACTTGCCTACAGCACTTCTTCATTGTTGCTCTTATAGTTGTGTAAATTGCTTCCTTGTCCTCATTTGTAAGTCGCTTTGGATAAAAGCGTCTGCTAAATGTAAATGTAAAGTTTGTGATTATATAATTCTGCTGATGTGTGATATAAATGTTCATAGCTTGAATCCGATATACAAGCGAATCATGCTGCGTTTCTATTGACCTTATTCTGAAATGCGGAAGTGCGCCTGTTTTTGCGATTGTTTCAGAACTTCCGATTCAGTCGCCTATGGGAGAAATGACTAGGAATAATAAACGGCAGAAAACGGTCAAACTACTTGCTCTACAAACAAATGTTTGCATGACCATACAGACCAAGTAGAATAATATAATAAGGAAATATCAGTTTGCAACATCAAGCAGCGTAACGAGCAGTTTTTAACATCTAAAAATAAATGGAAGTGAATGAGACCGGAAGTCTCGAGCCAAAAAGATTCAAATGGCAGCGCCCGCTCGACCACGAAAAATAGGGTGAATAGAGAACTTGGCGTAGCCACCATTACAGCTCATAAACCGTCATTATTTATGTGTGTGTAATGTGATGAAGGCGTGTCTGACCGTTGGTGTGTGCCTCCAGAGAGCCCTGCATCCTCTTCTGGGCGATGTTGGGCCGGATGTACAGGTCTTTGAGTTTGGGGTTGCTGCGGTTCAGGTTGATGACGAGCGAGTCCTGCTTCACGATGCCCTCCTTCTCCTTCTCCTCAGCCTCGCGGGTCTTATAGCGCTTCTGCACCTCCTTGATGATGCGGAAAGCGTTCTGCAGGTTGGTGGAGGGCACAGAGTGATCGCCCGGGGACTTCAGGTTCGATGCGCGGTATGTACTGAAATGCAAAGAAGCTGATCAGTGCACAGATTGAGACTCCGTTTACACTAATCGTCACCCTACCGCTCTCCCTCTTGAAATGAATACAGAACAACCTGCAATTCATCAACTGGCCACAGGGGGCTGGCTCCAAAACAGCACATTTCAATTGACTCCAATGTTAAAATGGTCAACTTTGCAGCCGAAAAACGGTTTAGATCCTGGTACACACATGGTTTTGGTGTATGTAGATAATAAGACCCTTCATGACAGCTGAGAGTGGGGTGAATGCTTTACAACTCATTCATTTCATTTACATAAAGTCTTAAAATTCTGCATAAATAAGGGCGTGGCCACTTGAGTGACAGGTCTCTGCTGCTTGCAGTCACATCCCCCTGGGGATTATGTTTTATGCACAGTCGATTAGCTTTTGGGGTTTTTCCTTTTAATTAATAAACAAGATGTAATGCTCTGCACTTCATTGTGCTCACAAACCATTTAAGCCTGGCCTCCACGTGATATCCCTATAGACTTTAATCTATTAAAGAATTTATTTATTCTTTGTAATGTTCTTTAGAGCTGTAATGTATTCCAGAATCTGACATATTGATTAGATTTGGCTTTAGAACAGTTATCTGAAGCGTTGTTATACAGTGTTATGCCTGGGTTTCATCAATAGTCTTGCATTTACTAACACAGACTATATCTGAAGTGTTTGGAAGTAACTTGCATTTTGCTTTGGTAGAAACGTCATAAGAACAACGCTTAGTGGCTCAATGTATTACAGCAGTGTTTTTAAAAGACTAAACACATTATTGATAGCCAAGCACATGTGATCGAAACACAAACAAACAGCATTTCATGAAGTGTTAAGCATTTCTCGCAAAAAATCAACTGGTCCAATCATAAAACAATAAAGCTTCTCTAGCTCCACCCACACTCTACAATCTCTGCTCATTTTCTCAATATCGTGATAAAACCATATACCATGATAAAATTAAAACTGTAATAATGCAGGAAGACTCTTACATCTCTTTGACAAATGTGGCCTCGGGATTAGGGAAGATGTTGCCCTCGTGTCGCCCCAGAGAGCTGCCTGGCACGAAGAAGTTTATCCTCAGATACGTGTAGTCTCCTTCCACAGACATACTGATGTTCTGCGCGCACACGCACACGCGCACGCGCACACACACACACACACACACACACACACACACACACACACACACACACACACACACACACACACACACACACACACACACACACACACACACACACACACACACACAATTAGATGAGTTTGCATCTACTTATTTTTATGCACATTCTGGAATATTCGTTAAAAAAAATAATAAAAAAATAAATCAAGTCACATGATTTTGCATCAACAGCTGTTGTGATTGGATGACTAGACTAACTGATCTGGTGATTCAATAATCATGTAAAATCGGACTGCACAATGATATATATATATATATATATATATATATATATATATATATATATGTGTGTGAATTAGCAAGTTGTTAGAGTTTCTAACTGTAGTATTGGTAACCTAGTAACTAGCAGTAAACAAGACAAGCATAAGTCACATGCATGTAATCTTCAATAAGTCAGAGTTTATTCAGTAAATAAATTTCCAGCTCTCATTATTTACATCAAAACAAAAGTCCACCACCACCTCAAGTGAGTGGAAAAACTATTATGTGAATCAAAATTTCACATTTGTATCTCGTTTCTCAGGCCATACTTCAAAATGCGCATCAACACAAGTTGATGGAGACCCAGCTACTGGCTAATGTTAACAGTAGTCAGGTTTCATGATGTGAAGTGAATCTTTTTGAAGTTCGCAAAAAACCTGCAAATTAAGCCTGGTTTATACTTCTATGTCAAGTGATCGGTGTAACCCACAGTGCCTGCCTTGCGCATTGTTGTGCATTAATACTTCTGCGTGCTGTTTGTGTCGCTCTGCAATTACACTACTGAAACTCTAGCTGGCAGTAGGTGTTTATGTTCCCCTGTGTCGAGTTTCTTCGCTGGTGTTTTGTTTTTTCTGAACACTTCCTTAATGTAGTGGCTCAAATTCGCCCATTTTGAGGCAGGAACCAGCAGACGTGCAACAACATTAATCATAAGGTACACACAAAACAACAGTTTCCATCTGGAGCTCCTTCACGGGACTCCACACTTGTAAACATTCACTCCAACAGGTTTGCACGGCTCTCAGTCCCGCTCACATTTGTCAGCGCTACCAAGCTGACCAACTACGGTACTTGCGCTACGCGTCATTGTGACGTGTAGTTACATTTTTTGAGAGGCTATTCGTCAACACTCAGGCTGCGCTGGAGCATGAGTGTGCGCTTGACGGAGAAGTATAAATCAGCCTTTAGCCATTTGCATCACGTTGTTAGAGTGGCTGACTGTAGTATTGGTATCCTAGCAACAAATGTTCACACGAATTCAAAACCACCTCAAGTAAGCATAAAAATTATTTAGCAAATTAGGCTCATGACTAATCTAAACTGTAGTCAGATTTCCACTGTTATATAATCTTCTCAAAATTTCCATCACAGTGTTAAAGCAGCTGACTAGTATTGGGAACCTAGCAACAAATTTTTCCCACCAAAACCCCCTGAAGTGCGCATAAAAACTTTTTTTTAGCAAATTAAAAGGATGTTTATTCTGAATTTTGCATTTAGTCTAAAAGTTTGCAATGACTATGTGAAGCGAATCTTTTCAAAGTTCACATCTCTTTTTTTTTTTTTTTTGCGAATTAACTGAATTAGCTGCATTTCCAAACTGTTAAATTGTTCACCGTAGCATTGGTAACCTAGCAACACATTTTTCCACACAGGTCCAAATCCACCGATGAACATTTCCCTAATTATGTAAAGCAAACCAAAAAAATACGCAAGTTAGCTGCAAGTGCCAATTAGAGTGGCTGACTGTAGTATTGGTAACCTAGCAACCGTGGTTTCCTCGCACAATTCCAAAACCACCTCAAGAGCACATCATTTTTGTTGTTGCGATGATTAATTAATTTTTATTCATAGGTTGACATGCTTCACATGCGATACTTTAAAATGTGCATGAACACATGCTGAAGAGATCTATGTGGTTTTACCTTAATGGTGGCGATGTGAAACGGCGTGGCGATGCCAAACACAGGCATGATGACAGTCTCATGCTTCTTATCGATGAAGATCTTCATATCTCTGATGTCCTTCTCCTTGGGCATCTGCGAGACGTTCTTATACGACACGTTGGACTTTCTGACTCTGAAGCGAGAGAATAAGAAGGCGGGTGTTTTTGAGTCTACTACACTAGAATTACAAATCTGCAATAAGAATCGTTAGAAAATGTGCACCATGTTTAAAATAATAAATACATAACACAATGATCGCTATAAAATGTTCACCTGAGCACAAATTATCTTATATTTTCCCCAATATTTCCAGAAAACAGACACTTAAGTATCACAGAGTCTTTTGTAGTGATGTGACGTTGTGCGCCGAGGCTTCGAAGCATGTATCAAAAAAAAACGATACATCTCGCGGTGAAGCAGTGTAACGGAGCTTGATTCGTTTTGCCATCACGTGATCAGTGACGTCCGAAGCTTCATTTTCGCCTACACCCACGTGACTGCTTCCAATTTTGATTCAAAGGTTTAAACTCTCTCGTGGGTTAGTAAAGTGTATAGCGAGAGATTAGGCGTCGATTACACACATTTCCACTGTTTCAAAGCACTCCACCAGTCCCACACACCAGCAATTAAACTAAAATACAATAAAAAGGTTTCGAACCATACTAAAGTGTATTAGCGTATTTTTTAAACTATCTTTAAAGAAAATCACTGCATATCGTAGTATTGTGTTTACCAGAGACCAGCTGGTGCGTGCAGCCCAAAGGCATCAATCACATAGCTTCCTCCTAGAGCGTTTGCCTCCCATGGGGTATCGCTGGTTCGATCCCCGCTTGGAACAGGACTAGTTGTATTATGATAAACTTTTGAATACCTTGGATGTTACTACAGTCATCAGTTGTGTAATGTAATATATCTTGTGTAAAAACTACAGTAATTGAGTAATTTGGTTATATTGCTGTTGTCGTATTACTACATGAATGAGTTGGTCAGTTGTGAACATTTGACATTATGGCAACACAGTGCTTTCCCACACTTTAACCAGAAGAGGTCCTCATCGAGCTCTGATTTAGAAAGCTTCGAGTAACGAACCTTTTTCCAATACAATTGAGTCGAGCGCTTCACTGGTTCAGAAAGCTTCATTTCACCATCACTAGTCTTTTGCATGTTTGAAACTCTGTCCATCACATTTGTAATAATGTTCTGACAGATTAAACTTACTTAAACATCACAAAATGCTCGTTTAGGGTGAAATGAGAGATTTATATCCCGCCATTATCCGTAGAACTACTAGATTTTACTCATTTAACAAGACTTTCATGATTTCAAACAGAATCATTTAGGATAAATTACTAAATGTTAAACATATTTTTTTATTTTAATAAGAATGTTTTATTTTGACAAACGACAACTTTATCTGGCGAGTGTTTATGAAACTCAATACATTTTATCTGATTAAAAACCTCTCAGAGTAATAAGACTGCTTTTTTACAAATAGCCTTTTTTTGTGAAGGAGTACACAACATCTGAAATAAATGACTACAATTAAAGTAAAACTAAGCTAACAAACTACATTTAAATCAAACCAAAACGTTCATCTGGGAAAAATGACTATCAGCATTTAGTTTAATACGCAGAGCTCAGAATAAATGTTTTATTGTGATAAAACTGATCTGGAGGCGATTATAAAATCTAATTACTTTCATTAGTATAAAACTACGATGCCTTAGTTTAAGATGCTTCTTTTGATTTGTTAGTATTTTACTATGATTGCAATGATTATTTGATGTGGGGTTCTTTTATTGTTATTAATATTTGCATTTATCATTTATTTGTATTTTAATAATTATTTTTTATTTAGACAAATTCAACAACATTTATTTTTACTTAAACTAAATATTAACAAATTCTATCTTTAAAAACTAACATGTATTCAAGCTATCAATAAATAGTACAACAGTAGTGATTTCCAAAAATATGGTACATGTTATTAAACTATTAGAATTACCAGATTTAATTCATAATGTACACAAGATAAAATTATATTAATAGTTGCATTAAACAAAACAACATACAAATAAAAAAAGCCATCAGCCTTTCAATTCTTTTGCATTGGACTGAGACCCCTGGGGTTATTACGCTAGATTAATGAACCGGTAATAGCAGCAGAACAACTGAACATAGAAGTGGTCTTGTGCTGTAAACATTGTGCCCACCCGTCTCATTAAGTGCTGTAATATTAAATTAAATAGATTAATGTAGACTATAAAAACTGTTGCACTTTTTGTGTGTTGTCAATAAACTTGTTTATGTAGTTGGTATTGGTGTGTGTGCAGTGTTTGAATGTTTATAACCACTTCCGAGGATAGTGCGGGCCGCGAGATGAAAAGTTTGGGAAGCCCTGATCTAGACCAAATTACACAAATCACAATAGATTGATCCACTGGTCATACTTTACAATAAGCTTACAGTAGTTAATGTGTTGTAGTGAATGTTAAATTATGATTAATTATTGCATTATTAAAATCCATATTCATTCATGCAAACACTAATCCAACAAAAAACAACTGCATTTTCATTAACTAACACATGTTCATGTAAATCAAATATAAATGTTTTGTTCAGCTTGTTCATGTCAGTAAATGCATTAACTAAAACATCCTTATTGTAAAGTGTTCCCGACCCACATAAACTGTATAAAAACCATACAAATCTGCTTCCTTCAAAATGTCAAAATAAAGCGAAGTTTCAGTCTCATAAGCTCAAATATAATATCTAATTTCCTCACTTCTGTATCTGCTGTCCTCCTTTCTGCTCCGTCAGACGCCGCTTGGCCTCCTCGTTCACCTGATTGGCCAGCTCTTTCTGATGAGTCCGCCTCTTCTCCTCTGCAGTCATCTCATTCTGACCAATCAGACGAGAGAATGTGAGCGCACTCATGAATATGCATCGATTTTTGAAATGAGAATGAGGTCACCATACCCTGGTTCTGTCTGCCAGGAGGGCGGCGCTGCGAGCTCCTTTACCCAGCAGCTCCTCAGCATTATCGCCCTCTTCCTCGTCCTCGTCTTCATCGTCATTCTGGAAACACGCACAGAAATGGTTTAGCGATAAGAAAGTTGAAAGTTAAATGCAAATATCAGCTTTGATGGCTGATTCATGGGCAAAGCAGGTGAGGGTACAGTTTATAATTAACATGTTCTAGAAAGGTTGAAAACAATTACATGATATAACAAAGATATAATAATCTAAACCAGTTTATTTGATAAATTCTACCATTTTTATAGGCCTCACATTTAAAATTTTTTGTGTTTTGAGGGGTGCTTCTGGGTATTTACACTTTAAACTATTTTTAACAGAATAAAAATGAAATTATCAATAATAAATGTGTTATTCAATGTCCTTTTGATATATACACGTCTACACAGTTTTTATTCCTCTTTCTATTATTAAAATGAATGAGCATCAGAAATCTTACTTTGGATGCTAGCTACATTTCCATATTAAAACCTATTTCATTTATAAGAAATTAAAATAAAGGGTTTACATTTCTAAATCATGCCATGAAAGAGAGAGAGAGAGTTTTAATTTTATTGCCATTTCAGCTTCTATGGCTATTTCATGGCAAAAAGAAAATAGATCAAGTTTATCACTTTTTATAAACACAAATATTCTATAATTATAAAACTATTCTAACAATTAAAAGTAATCAACAGCAATAAATAATGTACAGGGTAAAATACATTAATAATAATAAGGATAATATATAAGATAAAAATCTAAAATAGTTTAAGATTTCCTTTTGATAAAAACTCTACAATTTCAGATGGATTCACATTTAAAAATATTTCCTTTAAAGTCTCTCCAGATAAAAATAGTTGTCTGAGAACATTAAAAATGGGGCATTCCACAAGAATATGTTTAACTGTTTGCTTCCTGTTGCAATATAGACATTTTGGTGGTTCTTCTCCTTTAAGTAAATATTCATGCGTGGGTCTCGTGTGTCCAATGTGGGATCTTCTATACACATTTCATCGTGTCTTGACTTAAAAAATAAATTAGATTTTTTTTTCCTATTTCAGGCTGAATTTTAAAAAGTTTATTTTCTGGCCACTGATCCCATTCTGATTGCCATTTGTTGATAATATAGCCTTTTATTAGTGGCTTAAGGTCCGAAGGTGGGATTTTGCACTCCTTTAGCTTTCCTGCTAGGGCTGTTTTGGCGGCTTTGTCAGCTTGTTCATTCCCAAGTAGTCCAGTATGTCCTGGGATCCAGCAGAAGACTATATTATAAAACTTTCTCTGTAATTCATTCACTTTGATAAAAATGTCAATAATAATGGGATGCTCCAGTTTAAAAGAATTCAATGTCTGTAGACAAGATTCAGAATCAGAAAAAATAATAAAATTGTGCCCTTCAGCATTTTCAATATGTTCCAGAGCTAAAAAGAGAGCCTTTGCTTCAGCCTTAAAGATTGAGCTTTTACCTGAAATGCGAATGCCGTGGTGTGATTGACCCATTACTATTGCTGCAGAAACATGACCGTACTTTTTTGATCCATCTGTGTATATTGGTTTATGATTAGGGTAAAATTGTCTTATGTCAGCAACTGCTTGTTGATATGTATGTGGGAATGTATCATCCTTCTTAAGCTTGCTCAGATCCAGATTTACATGCAACTTGTTTAACCTCCATGGTGGGACCGGGCAAATCATGCCATGATTTATGCACATCTCTTCTTATGAAGCAATGCATTTAACTTGAATGAGAATATAAATTTTTAATGCACATGCATTTCTTATTTGAACGATACATCCTGAAAATGAAATGAGATCTGACGTTACCTTAAGGAAAATGCCAACGTTTTTAATCTTCTTCTTGACAGGGGTGAGGACTGTGGCTTGATCCTCCTGCGATCACAGACATGTGGAAAATACAAACGGTCACAATCACAGCATCGCTAGCCGGGTTTTCATCCTTATATTAAGTCAATCTTTTACAAATATTCATTAAAACGTTCAACCCCAAATGTGAATGAGCTGCGCTTTCATCAAGTGTTCGCGTGGCTTTAGTATTGGTAACCTAGCAACTAACAGTAAACAAGACAAGCATTAGGGCTGTCAAAATGAATAGTTTCTTCGGTGCACCGCGATCGGTATCGCAATTCGGTATCGGTTCAGTAATAATCATAACCGGTTATTATGTACTGACGTCATTTATCGCATATGCGCTTTGTTTTAGGGAGGAGAGCGAGAGTATTTACAACGCTCCAACGACTTGAAACTCCAACTGTGCACAATTTCACTGTGTGTGTTTGCTGGATCAGTCTTCCGCTGATATTTACAGCAGAAGCCCCTACTTCACGGAGATCGAGAGAAGGAAAGTACTGCATTTCGCACACACACAGTGGCCCTTTTGACCTGCTGGCGTGACTTTTCCTCTCTACTCGGCTGTTTTACAGCGTTACTTCTAGATTCAGACACGAGCGCGTGCCTGCAGAGCTTTCTCCACCGTGTCTATCATGGATCATCTGTGATCGCCGCTGCCGCCTGCAGCTTATCAGTGTCACTCATCTGTGAAGAGCGCAGCGCGCAAGAGCCAATCGCAACCATTTTTGTTGAGGGTGTGACCAATCAAAGGGATGTAAGAGAACTAGACAAGGATCAGAAATTGAGCTGGATATTTATATTTGTTCATATTATTTGCTAAATGCTCGTGTTGTTTACAAATACAGTTTATATCTCTGACTGTTTGTATTAAATGAGAAAATTGTATTACAAATAGTATATAAACATTAATATATTCATACATTTTAATACAAGAACTGCTGCTGTGAAGAAAATATAAAACTGTGTATGAAAAGCACCGTGATGCACCGAGATATCGAATTGAAGCGAATCGATGGCATGATAATCGTAACTGAACCGTGAGACTAGTGTAGGTTCACAGCTCTAACAAGCATAATAGAGTCACTCATGTTTGCTATGTCAGAGTTTATTCTGCATTATTAGACATTAATTATATCACAAATTATTTACATTAACCCTATTACACAAGTCCAAAACCATCTCAAGTGAGTAGAAAATCTATTTTGAGAATTAAGGTATTTTATTTATAATTGGGAGAATTTCCATTACTCATTTCTAATGCAATACTGCAAAATGCACATAAGCACAGGCTGATGGAAAGCCTGCAACAATTTAATATTTACAGTAGTGGAGTTTCCATCATAATGTGAACCAAATCTCTTCTAATTCCGATAAAAACATTTAAACGAATGCAATACGGTCATTCATTTCTGATGCCATAGTTCAAAATGTGCATCAACACAGGCTGATTGAAACCCAGCTATTGACTAATGTTAATAGTAGTCAGGTTTTCATCATAATATGAAGTGGATATCAAAAAGGCGGTGTTTGACAGTGCGCGCGACGTGTCTGAAGAGTGAGGAGGGATCCAGGGGTGAGAAGGGTCTTTATTTGAGGACCAGGAGGGAGACGCGCAATTTCTCCCGGAACTTCCCGGAGACTTGGGATGTCTGAATATCACGTTTAACAACTATTGACCTTATTCTAAAATGCGGAAGTGCGCCTGTTTTCGCGATTGTTTCAGAACGTCCGATTCAGCAATGGGAAGAAATGACTAGGAATAATAAAAGGCAGAAAACGGTCATGCAAACATTTGTTTGTAGAGCAAGTTGTGTGATCATACAGACCAAGTAGAATAATATAATAAGAAAATACCAGTTTGCAACATCAAACAGCAAAACGAGCAGTTTTTAATGTCTAAAAATGAATGGAAGTGAATGAGACCAGAGCCAAAAAAGATTCAAATAGCTGCGCCCGCTCGCCGGCGAAGAATAAGGTGAATAGTGAGACGCGATCCATCGGTACATCCTTGATAAACTGCCCGACGTGCACTGCTCTCTGGAGCTCAGAGGAGCGCATAACAGTGTGTGTATATGTGTGTGTGTGGTCACGTGATGTGCGTTTTCAGTGGACGGAGGGCTGTTCAGAAATGCTAGGTAAAACACGGTGTGGATGTCAATCATTTTCGTCTAAAATGCCATTTTAATATTAAGACGTATTAGTGTAAACAGGGCCCGAGTGCGTATTTTTGCGAGCGGGTTTGCGACTGGGGCAGGGCAGAGGATCGGCTCAGCATCGTGTCGTCTATTGGCCATCGGCGATGGACGACAGCATCATCTATCGGCCCAACCCTTATTGCCATCATAATGTAAAGCAAATCAAGTTGTAACAAGTAAATTAGCCGTGTTTCCATCAAGTTGTTAGAGTGGCTAACAGTAGTATTGGTCACTTAGCAACCCATTTTTTTTCACATAACTACAAAAAAAATAATTAATAACAAAAACTTAAAAAAGCAAAAAAATAGTGTGTTTGTTTGAGAATTAAAGGATTTTAATTCGAAATTGTGTTTCTGTCACTTGTTTCTCATGCGATGTGCAATAGCACAGGTTAATGGAAACCCAGCTATACACTAATGTTAACAGTAGAGTCTCCATCATATTGTGAAGTGAATCTCTTTAAATCTCGCCAGAAAATAAACAACTGCAAATTTACAACTTGATGGTAAAGCAGCTAGAGTGACGGACTGCAGTGGTGGTAACCTTGCACCAAACTCAAATAAAGGGATTTTTTACTTGAAGTGTGAGGTTTTCATCTTGTGTGACACTTCAAAATGTGTATATACACAGGCTGATGGAAACCCAGCTGCAGTCAGGCATTAATCAGAGACTCTTAGAGCAAATGATATATTGATGAGCACAACTGGCCTCATTGATCTGTATGGTGTCTCCGATGAACAGGGCGTATTTCTTCTGCTCCTCTTTCTTTCCCTCTTTGTTGATCATGTCAGCGAATCCCAGACTGATGCTGAACACCATCCCTACAAACACACACACACACACACACACACACACACACACACACACACACACACACACACACACACACACACACACACACACACACACACACACACACACACACACACACACACATCACTTAGGAAAAGTAGAAGTCCTGTGGTGCGTGAAGTCATTTTAATGAAGGTGTTTGTGTTATTTAATGATAATATGATTATAGCAGCAGTATATAAATGCTATGACTGCCGCCTCTCTCATGGACAACTGTTCATTTCGCTCTATACACCTTTTATCTTATCTTATTGTTGTTTTTATCTTTGCCTGTGAACAGTGCCAACTCTCAAGAAGTCAATCACATTATCTTTATGTTTCAAGGGCTGTGATTGGCTGTTTGCTCCTGATGTCCCGCCTTCATCTGCATGCGCTCATGAACTCAGGACCAAAGCCAGAGTTAACAGAACAAGCTGATGATGATGATGATGATGATCTTCATGGTACAAACAAACCCTGACCGCACTCCAAACTGAATTCTTCTCAGTTTCGTTTACTTTCCACACACACACACGCACACGCGCGCACGCACACACGCACCTCTTTTGAGTTTGAACTGATTTTTCTGGTTGATTACGAGAGATCCTTCTCTGAACTCGATACCCATGGCAAACCTGCAACACACACACACACACACAGATTGAGCACACGTCCACAATTACAGAAAAACACACACACACACACACACACGAACACATTTACAGAAAAACACACACACACAGGGCATTGGAGACACTGACCCGAGGTTTTTGGTGAGTTTGCTGACCAGGTCTGGTTTCTCCTTCTTGACAAACTCCATGACGGCGTTGTAAGCCTCACTGAGCTTCACTCCTGCAAGAAACACACAAAAACACAAGTTATCCACACATTTCCCAGAAATCCTGAGCAGAAGAAACACCTTTACAGGCATATTTCAACAAAGCATTTACATATTACACAATATTGAAAACCTAGAATAAAAGTGACTATAAAGTGCAGGCCAAAACACAAAACTCTTTAGTACAGAGCCACACACAGACACAAACATACAGTCAGCAACATTCACCTGAAATATTAATGTTTTATAATTTCCCTTTAACAAACTAACAGTGTTTAATGCACTTATAAATCTGGAATTGATGATAAATAAGAAATATATAAACCATATTTAACTGAAACATTTTGTAATATTAAAAGATATGTTCTTGGCAGCGTAATCGCCTAGTGGTTAGAGCGCTGACATATGGTGCAGTAGCACTTCAGGGTTCGAATCCTGGCTCGAGGACATTTCCCGACCCTACCCCCCCTCTCTCTCTCCCACTTCATTTCCTGTCTAAAATACTGTTCCATCCTTGAAATAAAGGCAAAAAGGCCAAAAATAAATCTTTAAACACAAAATAAAATAAAAAATATATGTTCTAACTATACAAATTAAATGTGCAGCTACAGAGTAAAAGAATAGTCAAATGATCTTGAATTCAGTTGCTTTTGCCAAATTTTAATTTAAAATTTTATACACATAAATAAACTTGAAATTAGTGATTAATCAAATTAGTTAACGTGTTTTATTCATACTAAGATATTAAATATAAACTAATGTATGTTTGGTGACATGGCGGAAATAAATATCTAGTATAACTTGATGTACTAAAGTAATTTAAACTAATAAATACACTTGACACTAAACCACTAATATAAATATATATATAATTCATTTATATAATTTTTTTATTTATTTATATTTATATATAATTATATTATATTTTAAATAAATTAATAAATTATTGTGTTTATTTAATAAACATTCTCAATATTACAAATATTAGCCTTTATGTTTTCATTTATTTATATTTTATTTCAATATCACACTCAAAATGAAGACAGATAGTGGCCAATGAAATAATAGTTTCACATTAATTTTAAACTGAGGCACTAAAACTAAATTACAATGTCCAAAAATAAACCTAAAGATTCTTGTTTAAACACTCTCTCTCTCCATTGGCTCACCGTGCTTCATCTCTTTGAGAAGCTCCTCCTCCACCTGCAACAGGAAGTTGTAGTTGTCCTGCATTTCCTGCGATGGGTCCACCATCAATGTGCGCACCAGATTGGAGCAGTAGGACTTGTAGCGGATGCCCATGGCACAGGTGATGGCCCCGAAGTGCATGTGGTTCTTATCGCTAACCCAAAAACACAGAGAACTCAGATTTACAGTCTGCAGCACTTCAGATGGGTGTGTGAAACTGCCTAAGGACATCTCCATATTTTCTTCACAGCATGGTTTCTGCTACACAAGAGCGCACAAGGGCCTTCATTTTCTCATAAAAAAAATATTAAAAAGTTAATAAATCAATTAAGACCCCATGGACATATATAGAATGGTTTTGTTCTGCCAGATCCCCCAGTCAGGAGTTTATTTAGTTTTATTTAGTTAATTTTAGTTTTTGGAAGAAAATAACTTCTTTCTAATGCACAGAGTGCAAAAACTTTCACAGAGGAGAAAGTTATCGAAGGTCTTAGCCGTCAGGGCCGGCCCGTGGCATAGGCAGTATAGGCGAATGCTAAGGGTGCTGTACATCTAGGGGGGCACCAGAAATGAGCGCGGTTAAGTTGGTTTTGTTTTCAATATTCCTGACACATTCAGTGATAGACGGCAATAACTTGAAAACCTCTTACCCTAAAAAGATCTGAAGCTTGTTTCCTACAAAAACACAAAGCTGGTTGTGTTTCACAGCTGTCTCGGAGCTCTCAGTAAGTGACCGTTGAAAAAGTGCTTATTTTTTTTGTTTTTGTTTTTTTGCTCCGTCCTGCGTGTTTTATTTTAAACACTACTAATTTTCTCTTTAATGAGCACAAACAGTTACTAAAGTAGTCGAATGCTTCATTATAGATCTGTACATTCTTACATTAACTCATTCACTAGCTGCTCTTCACTTAATAACTATAGTAACTTTAATCAATATGCAAATACTATTAAAAGTGAAGTAGATTTTATAGCTTTATTTAATTTCTGTGTAGGCCATTGATTTTAATAGGCTAAACCTTTTATTGTCAATATTTTCTAATGTTTGCTATGTATTCTATCATGTGAAGAAGGGCTGTGCAATTAATCGAAAAATCTGATTTCGATTATGGCTTCTAACGATTATGAAAAACCATTAATGGAGATAAACGATTATTCCATTATTTACCGCCCTCTGTCCAGTTATCCTCACTTGTTGCTCTTAAAAGCGCGAAAGGCCGCATGCTTATGTGCGTGTGTGTGCGGCGCGCAGACAGTCAGAAGCATGCAGTCAGCACCTGGTCTCATTCGCACATTGCGACGAGAGCACACACATCTAAAGCCATTAACGCGAGCGCTTTAATGTTCAAATAAGGTGTCAAAACGCGGTGTTTAGTGATTATTCATATTAACCCTCATTTGTGTAATAAACAAACGAGTTGAGAATCAAAAGACACGTGAAAGCGAAACCATTAAAGTGACAGAGCACAATATCTGCTGCCTGTTTTATCATGATTAATAAAACATTGAGAAAATCCCTCTCTGCTCTTGACTGAAAACTTTTGTAGCTAATAAAGTGTTTCTTACAGTGAAGAAGCAGTTTGTTTCATATTTTTATTCTATTTTATTTATTTCTCTTTTTTTTGCAGGGGGGAAAATAATATATGCATTTGAAGTCAGAATTATTAGCCCTCCTGAATATTAGCAACCCTTTTCCTCCCCAATTTCTGTTTAATGGAAAAAAGTTTTTCTTCAACACATTTCTAAACATAATAGTTTTAATCACTCATTTCTAATAACCGAATACAAACATTCAATTTCAAAGTGTGATTCAAAGGCTTAATTAGGATAGACAAGTCATTATATAACAGTAGTTTCTTCTGCAGACAATCAAAAATAGATATTGCCTAAAGGGGCGAATAATATTGACCTTAAAAGAGGTTTCAAAATATTTAAATCAGCTTTTATTCTAGCCAAAACAAAACAAATAAGCCTTTCTCCAGAAGTACAATATTAGAGGAAATACTGTGAAAATTCGTTGCTCTGTTAAACATAATTTGGGAAATATATATTTTTTTAAATTCTTAGGAGTGCTAATGATTTTGACTAATAATCGTGATTACAATTATGATTAAAATAATCGTGATTATGATTTTTCCCAAAATCGAGCAGCCCTAATTTGAAGCTATTTGTTGTCCCATATTTTTTTACATTCCAGCGTTGACAGATTGCTAATCAATAAATAGCTATAGTGCTATCTGTTAGTTTTAACGTCAGCTAATGTTATGGAAGGGCATAGATGTTATTGAAAATAGTAATAGTAATGTAACTACCTCCATCAGTCCTTCCTTAAGCAAATGTGTAAATATTAGATCTATTCAGCTATAGCGTTAATTGCATTGGCATATTTATCTGACGTTTTCCCCGCTTGTAGTAGTCGATCAAAAAGCGATTTAGATTCTTATGACTATACACTAGCAGTGGAATTTACTGCGATGTGACGAGGCGCCACCTGAAATCTTGCCTAGGGGGCCAAATTGGTTAGGGCCGGGCCTGTTAGCAGTGCACATTTAGTAGCCTTGACTACAGATTGCTGGACCTTCAGAGCAACAACACAGAGCTTCATGACTGTCACAGCGCACAAAGGTCAGATATTATTATATTGCATAGAAGTCTTAAAATGGCTTGTGCTTTCAAATTTTTATTTATTTAATCGAGAATCGAACCGTGACTTTAGAATCGAAAATGTAATCGGATCGAGGATTTGGAGGATTGTGACACCCTTAATACTTACACTATAACGTGAATTAGAAGTGCAATAGAAAGAAATGTTTGTTTTTTACGCCACTTTGCATATTACTCGAACACAAATACAAATACTTTTCCCCCCTCAACAAATACAGATACAAATACCGGCTGCTCCGCACATCCCTAGTGTACACAGCTCGCTGTTTTAGGGGTGTGTTTCCTCACATGAAAATAAGTTTCAACTCGTAATTGAGCAAGGGTGTTCCTTTAGTGATATTACTTTGACTCGCACGCTGAAAATGGCGGATGTGAAACAACAAACTGACGATATGGTGATGCACGCCTGTCATCCAATATTGGTGGACGGGAAGACTGCACTCACACATCAAGTTGCGGTGGATCTGAAAACCGCTTCAATCGGTCCACCTTTTTTTTATGTTGTTAAATTGAAAAACAAAAGTACTGTGTGTGTTCATATTAGCCCAATATGACAGTCTATACACTATACCTACACGCATGTCTGTCCAAACAGATTTTTCACCATAGGTGCCCTTTAAGCTAGATTTGTTTTCGACTGACTCCAGAACAAACCATCGTTATACAATAACTTGCCTAGTTACCCTAGTTACCCTAGTTAAGCCTTTAAATGTCACTTTAAGCTGTATAGAAGTGTCTTGAAGAATATCTAGTCTAATATTATTTACTGTCATCATGACAAAGAGAAAATAAATCAGTTATTAGAGATGAGTTATTAACACTATTATGATTAGAAATGTGTTGAAGAAATCTGCTCTCTGTTAAACAGAAATTGAGGAACGAAATAATTCAGGGGGTTTAATAATTCTGACTTCAACTGTATAAACTGAAATATCTGTGTGACAAAATTGTTCTGTTAAGTTTTGTTATGTATGTGTATCACCTATACACACACACACAAACACACGCACGCGCACACACACACCATGTCAAAAACTTTTTTGGATGTAATTAATTGTTTTTGATCAATAAATTAATTGATCACACCGTTTATACACAACATCATATATTTAATCACATCAGTTGTTTTCCATGCTGCTTTCATACACAGTCAACAATTGTTCTCATATCTTGCTTTTCCTCTTTGCCTACTTATATCACTATTTGTAACAGGACTCCACCAAGTGGTCAAACAGAATTAAAAAAAATGTAAATAAATAAATAAAAAAAAGAAAGAAAAAAAAAAGAAAAAAAATATAAATACATATATATATATATATATATATATATATATATATATATATATATATATATATATATATATATATATATATATATAACAGCTCTAACCCTATACATTGCTTTAGAAGCCTGTTCCAGTCACTGAATAGAAAATAAAAAAGCTCATTTCAACATTTCATCTCAGACTTAATTGAGAGATGTAAACTCGAAAATATGCGAGTTATAAAATTGAAATTGCGAGATATAAACTCAATTCTGAGAAATAAAGTCACGATTGTGAGTTAGAAACATCTTATCTCAGAATTTAGACTTTTTCCCCTCACAATTGAGCTTATATCAAGCAACTGTAATTTCTCACATTTCTCAACATTTCTTATGACTTTATTTATAAAAGTCAGAAATGCACATTTTTTATGCAAATGTGAGATTAAACATCACAATAACCCTTTTTACTAATAAATCAGTGGCAGGAACAGGCTTACACAGATCACACACTGCTAATCTGCAATGTATTCTACAGTTTTACCTGACGACGCTGAACTTGAGGCTGTAGTTCCCGCCGCTCTGGATGATGGGAGGGTAACACATCTCCACCGTGGACGGATCAACACCTCCCAGAAACTTGCGGTCTTCAATGGCCTTCTCCACAGACTCGGCCAGTCGACTGTGCTTCACTTTCTGCAGATCAACAGAGACGAGACAAGGATGCACGGATGTATTAATACTGCACCAACATTGGATTAATTTAAAGCTATCAGCTATGTAAAAGGCAGATGCTGATTAGTAGTCAGCTGATACATGCTCTAAAATTTGCTATTTTTAAACATCTGAGTAAAAAACAACAACTTTTCTTCCCATTAAACAATACAATTTATTTAAGAAACATTTGAATGTATTTTAGAGCAGTAAACATGTCAGGCTGATTAATTCAGCGGTCTTCATAAACACAGATTCCTCTACAGCAGGGGTCACCAAACATGTTCCTGGAGGGCCGGTGTCCTGCAGATTTTAGCTCCAAAACTAATCAAACACACCTGAGCAAGCTAATTAAGCTCTTATTAGGTATACCCAAGACACCCAGGCAGGTGTGTTGAGGCAAATTGGAGCTAAACCCTGCAGGGCACCGGACCTCCAGGAACGAGATTGGTGACCCCTGCTCTACAGCTTGAAAACAGGCATCTTTGGAGATCTTTCTGTTCAGTGGATATACAGTAAAGTCACTGGACTGTTCATTCATCCTCATCTATAGCATGCTGGATGATGGTGTGTGTGTGTTTTTTAGATGCTTGCTTAATTCTGGGCTGACCAGTACCCTTTAATGTGAAGATACTGTTAGCCTAAAAAACTAAACAAAAGTCATAAAAAACATGCAAATAAAAATAATAAAAAAATCTTAAATACACCATACGAGCAGAAATCTTAGCCATTTTTAAAACCGTGATGTTTTCAAACTGCAGTAAACCTTGAAACCGGTTATCATCCAATGCCTAGTGTACACACACACACACACACACGCACACACGCACACACGCACACACGCACACACGCACACACGCACACACACACGCACACGCACACGCACACGCACACGCACACGCACACACACACGCACACACACACACACACACACACACACACACACCTCGTCTGCGTCCACGATCTCCATCACCCTCTCCTTGAAGAACTTGGAGAAGACGTCGGTGGTGATGGAGGCCGCTTTCTTCATCAGTGCCAGCTCTCCGTCCTCCTTCACCGCCATGGTGTACGCCACCACAGTGCTGATGTCCACCTGAAGAAGACCACAACAAACACTTGAAATCAACGCTTGTGTGCTGTTGGGTCGTTTGATGATCAGCAGTATTAATGACACACTGTCCCTATTAATCACGACAGGGAAACTCAGCAACAATCAAGAATGCATGATTATCTGCTGTTATGGCTGTGCAGTTTTGTTACAAGGCTTTTGTAGTGTAATATACAACACCAACCCAAACATTATAGCCCTTTAACCTATTAAAAACTTTCCACAAAAGTCACTTTTTACAACTTTTCAAATTTAAAAGTTGTTGGAACAATGATCAATGTCCCATAATGCAATTCAAAAGCAGAAATAAATGAGAAAAAATAAAAACATGAACATAATTGCTTGGTAGCACCGGTGCTCCTAACTTTAAAAATGTAGGCGCATCAGCCTAAAATATAGCCGCACACATCAATTATAAGCACCGTTATTGCATTTGAAATAAATTCTAATCAAATAAGCAAATATATATATATATATATATATATATATATATATATATATATATGCATGTGTATGTATGCTCAACGAAATCCCGTTATCACAAGAAAATCCATTTTTATAATATAACTGACTGACCAAAAAGATAAACAGAGCGCTCACTGGCCCTGCATGCACTGCTTGACATGAATGAATCAGTTAAGGATATAACTGTGCTGTTCTCACGGGTGCTGTCTGATATTGCTCTGATGCTTTTGACATATATTGTACCTTATTATATGCATACGTCATGTTCATAGCAATACCAGTCTTTTCATGAGTAGCGATATTAGTTTACTCAGTGCGATGGTGTACGTGGTGTTAAATTTGACATAGCTGCCACTTGCACGGCGGACAGCATCTGGCGTTTATATGAAGGATTAAACAGAAGCTCTCGTGCTAGATGTGGCAAACAGTTACCTGAAAATTCCATCCCAGACTTTTCATAGCGGACTTGAAGCCAACCGAAGTGTTTTATCTACTCTTGGAAAAGTGTAGATGGAGGATTAACATTCAGCACATGATCACTAGTAAGATGTGTCATTATTTGTAACTTTAGATGGTCTCTAAAACAAAATCTGTCAGTGTTATCTTCATTCTCATCTTCAGCGCTTGACATTTTAGCGGTAGTAGCTCTTCGTGTCATCGCAAGCCAGAAGGCTTTGACCGAGTGATTAAAAGCTGATTTTAACCAATCCATTCAGTTCTGGAGCAGTGAGCCAATAAGAAGAGCGCAAAGGCGGGGCAAGCATTGCGGGATTTGTTTACTGCAGCAAGTTGACATGACAACTGTTTTAAAGCATTCCTGAGCGCTGCGTTTCGCGTTTCAAGTGCAGACAAAGAGCTTAGAGATGCATTCTGCGTGAATGTCTCCCGAATCTGCGCATGTGGTGAACATTTTGCAGTAAAAACTGGTCGCACGCAACAACTTAATGCACTCGCACAAATGCTCCCAAATATATTTTGAGGTCGCATAGATAAAATTTTGGCCACATATTCGACCAAAATGGTGGCAATTTTGAGCCCTATGTATGGATATTTTTATAGTGTAGGCTACTAAAGCTCAGAATTGATTCAAGAGAAAATAAGGCATTTTGAAAATCTCTGAATTGAGTCGGAATTAATTTCTTCACACCTCACTGTGGTCTGAAGTGGCTTTCATGCTGGATGCGGAAAGCTCTGCGCTATGAAAGCCATTCATTTCAATGTGTCTCTGACCTTCTGGAGTCCCTCCGCTGTGATGGTGTCGCTCCAGCTCTTCATATACTCTCCTGGAAACTTGTCCTTGATGAAAACCCCGACCGTCTTGCCCTCTTTACTGCCACGGATCGCCTCGATCATCTTGTCAAAGTTTACTTTGTTGCTCTCATTCTGCCAAACAAGATTTAAACATTACACTGCTGTAAAGAATCTCAGACTGATCATGATGCAGGCAAATGAGGAATGATTTATTCAAATAAGATTAAAAAAAATATTTTCAGAGTGGCAAAAAGCACCCAGACAGAGGCATGTTTGAACATTTACTGAAAACCCATAAAAAAGGTCTAGAAAGAAAATAGTTTAGTGTATAAAGTGATAAAAAATATTATGAAGACTTCTTTATTTCTTTAAACTTTTCTTAATATTTAACAGAGCATACAAAAACTTTATTTTCCCTCTATTTCAGACTTAAAATATTAACATTTATAAATATGCAATGTTTATATTATTTTAGACATTTATTTATTACAAAATCAGCCGAAATAATGTAGATTTTTCTAGTAAACTTTAACTTTTAGTAAACAATCTTTATTTAAAGAAAACCTATGTACTTTCATAAATAAACTACACACTACAAAAATAATAATAATATCTTAATAAATAATATATACAAACAAATATTTTCAGAATCTTAACTCTAAATATTTGCAATTTAAAATATTAAATTTAATAAATAAATAAATATTAAAACATTTTCCAGTAAAATAGAGAGAGAAAAGAGAGAGTAATTGAAATATTTCAATAATTACCCAAATTAAAGTGTGTGTGTTACCTTTTCCCTGACGAGCAGCGTGATTGGAGGAACACCGTTTGCGTTCTCGTTGCCTTTAGTGACGGCGACCTGCTTCAGAAACTCCACTTTCTTCTTACTGGCCAGAAATATGATCTTACTCTCACAAAACACCATTATAGTGTCGGTGAGCTCATAACCAAACAGCCACGTCTGCAGAGAGAGAGAGAGAGAGAGACAGAGAGAGAGACAGAGAGAGAGACAGAGAGAGAGACAGACAGAGACAGACAGGGAGAGAGAGAGAGACAGAGAGAGAGAGACAGACAGACAGAGAGAGAGAGAGAGAGAGAGAGAGAGAGAGAGAGAGACAGACAGAGAGAGAGAGACAGAGAGAGACTGTTATACAGATGAACACATAAATAATCCTCACACTAGATCAGTTTTCATCCAAAGATGTGAATTATTTTATGTGCAAAACTGTAATACTGCATAAAATATTAGTGAATAAATCAGCATTTCCAATCAACGAGGAACAAAAGAGAAAAAAAATCTTAGAAAACCAAACGCAATGAACGCGGTGGCTTTTGGAGGTGTGAGACGGGAGCCCAGACAGATGCTCAAGACAGTTCTGGAGGCTATAATAATGGAGAATAATAATACTGAAGCACTGTGATGAGGGACTGACGGAGGGCTGAGGCCTTTTACATTTAGCAACACAACATTTCAGATCTTTTACAGCGTCAAGCTGGAAACATGGAGAGCTGCAGACCAACATTAATGACGTAAAGACCCTCACACACACATTTATATTAGTCAAATAATCAGTCAAAAACTCAACACATCACACACTGATGAAGTGCAGTTTATTCACTAAATGTCTTTACAGCAGAGTTTATGCACATTTATTGTCATCAAATAAAGTTTATTGTCATCAAATAAAGTTTATCCTACTCAATTTAAAACTTTTGCGCACTTTGACATTTATATTAAGCACTTTTTTAATGCAATATAACTGCACACATAAATAAGTGGATGAAAACACAAATATTGAGTGTTTAGCAGTACCTGGAGGGCTGTAGATTTGGCGTAGACGATCTCCTCATCCACTCCAACAGACACAACGATGGCATCCACCTTCCCGAACTCATCTTCACCTTTCTGAGATGGAGAATGACACAGATAAAGTTACTAAACAACAATACTTTCACCTTTTCAACAAGTCTTCAGATCAGATATTTTACAGTAGGTACAATATGTGGATTTAGAACTGTACAGTTACAGTAGGGCTGGGCGATTAATTAAAGCAATTGAAATCAACATTCAGAACTTATAATCGACCTAATTTTTCCAGGTGAGTTTTTTTAATTAGTTTCACCATGAGTCACATGAGCCCGCTCTGTTAAGGCTGATTTAAGCTGTGGTCACACTGGACTTTTCTCCCCATAGACTTCCATTCATACATGCATGAATGCAACAAACCGGAAACGCAAGTTGATGCGTCAAGTTTCACAGATCGCTGCGGTGCAAAGTTCAAGCTTGGTAAACTCTGACCTGCAAAATCGCATCACTTGACTGCTTGAGACCAATCAAGGATTAAAACATGACCTCTCTAGAGAGAAATTTAAAATATGGAGCAATCGCTTGCTTTATTAATGCCTAATCATCTTGTTTAATCCCGCCCCTTTTCGGAACTCCGTATGACAGAATTTTACAAGCTTAAACTCGTGTGACCGCAGCTTTATACTTCTGCGCTAAACGCACAGGGGGTGTGGTCGCATACCCAATCACCTCTCAAAAAAATTAATAATAATACATATATATATATATATATATATATATATATATATATATATATATATATATATATATATATATATATGCATACATACATACATATACACACATATACATACATATACATATATATATATGTGTGTGTGTGTATGCATGTATATGTGTATATATATATATATATATATATATATGTGTATATATATATATATATATATATATATATATATATATATATATATATATATATATATATATAAACGTTTCACATTTGCACCACATTGACGATGACAGGAAGCTGCGCCAGAGATGCCTTTAGACAACATATTATCCATTACAATGAAATTATTATTTTACATTAAAATATTTGCTTACAGAAGATGCAAGAAATGCGTTTAAACTATTATTAACAGAATTTGCATGAGTTATTTACTTTAGAAGAGATGCTGCTTATTTTCTCCTTTAATATGAAAAACTCTGTCTGACACTAACATTTTTTTTTCTCAAAAGTGCAAGTTATTTATTTTCACTTTTTAATAAGAAAAAAAACTGTTGCTTTAGGCAGTGGGTGTTTTAATTTCAGCTGTTCGGCGTTGATGTTCAATAAATAACCATAAATAGTAGATAGTATGTTTACTACAACTATCTTTCCCTCATGTAATGCACCCATCATTCAGAAATCCCTCACCCGCAATACATGAGCATATTTACTTTACAAAACTTGTCAATTAACTATTATTTTCAAATGAATAAATTAAATAATCATTCATTAATCGTCAATTAAGTTAAAATGTTCAATTAATCGATTTTAGGCCAAATCGGCAGCACTAAGTTAGTCAGTTTATAATAAGTGTTCTGAGCCTTAGACGAGTCTTGTGCAGCACGATTTCATATGTAGGAATAGCCAAAAATACATTGTATGGGTTAAAATCATCAATTGTTATTTTGTGACCAAAAAAAAAATTTAAATAACATTCAAATCTAATTCCTTGAAAATATTTAGAAATTTCCACAGCAATAATAAATCAGTGTAATTTCTGACGGGTAATATGCATTACTAAAAGCTGAATTTAACAGCATAAAAGGCGGTTTTCTCAATATTTAGATTTACTTCAGGGTTTCTGCAGGTTTCACAGAGTTAAATTTAAGACTTTAAGACCATTATTAATGAAATTTTAGACACATAAAGGGCTAAACACTAAAGAATTTTTCAAATGGCCCAGGTGGAAAATATTTTTATTTGACCCATCAAAAATATTAAAAAAGCCTAAAATCTGGATTTTGAGATATAAGACATTTGAAGACCTCGCAGAAACTCTGTAGTCGATGCCTCAGATATCAGATTTTCAAAAGTTGCACATCAGAAGTGGTATATTAAATTTAAGACTGAGATATTTTTAAGACCATTATGAATGAAATTTTAGACTTACAAAGGGCTAAAGGCTAAGGAATTTTTCAAATGGCCCAGATGGAAAAAAAAAAATTATTTGACCTATCAAAAACATTTATTACAATTTAATACATTTAATAATACAGTAATAATAAACAATTTATATACTTTAGATTTTATTTCTTAGCTAAATGTTTTAAATATTGTGTAAAAACAAGCAAGCTCTGCTTGTCTCCATACACTTTTTTTTCCCCGAACATAATATTTCTTTAAAATAAAAAAATGAACAAACGGTTTGAAAACTATAATAAACAAAATCCATTGGCAACAGTCTGTCCAGGTCGGTGTACTCAGGAGAACATTTAAACATGTTATTGTAAGGAAAGTAACTAAACCATTATGATAAAGTTTCAAAAATTACCTTTTAAATAAAGTTTAAAGTTATATTGAGATGATTGTTGGTGAATGTATGGGTTTGGGCCAGATTGAGCAGCAATAGTTGAACAAAGGAAATTTAGACCTGTTTAAAAAAAAAATAATTTAAGACCTACAACACAATATTGTAGTAAATTTAAGACTTCAAAGATTAAAATCTGGATTTTGATATTTAAGACATTTGAAGACTTTTAGACCTCTCAGAAACCCTGATAGAAGTGCAGTTAGTTTTATATTCAGATATTCAGACATTCTTCTTAATAATATAATTTTCAGAAAAGTATTCTTTGCTAATTCTAAATAAAGAAATAATACAAGCGACCAAAGACTATCAAAGTACAACACTGTTTACAGTCAATTAGACGGTGTTAATGTTGTTTAGAAGTCATACTTGCATGCTAATTCTGATCGAATGTTTAAATTAACATAATAAACAATATAGAGACTGCTAAATGAACGAATGTGTGAATATAAAAAAACTACCTTACCTCTATGAAACCCTGTACTTGATCCCTCAAATTTCATAGAGGTAAAGTTGGTTCACACATTCATTCATTTAGAAGTCTCTATATTGTTTTCCCTGTTACTTTGAATATTCGATTGGAATTAGCATGCAAGTATGACTTCAAAATAACAGTAACACTATCTAATTGACTGTAAACAGTGTTGCACTTTGATATTAATTTGCTGCTAATATGATTTCCCTATTTAAAATTTGCAAAAAACACTTTCCTGAAATTATATTAAGGAGAATGTCTGAATATCCCAATATAAAACCAACTTCACCTCTATTCAGATTTTTCAATGGTTGCGCATCAGAAGTGCTATATTTTGTATATTTTCTAACAAACCACACATTACCAGGCAGCTTTGTTCAGCTTTCAGATCATGTTTACATCTCAGTTAACTTAACCACACAGTTCTGACTGGTTTTGTGGTCCAGGGTATCATATTATAGCGAAGTGATTATAGAATATATGAAGAGTTCAGATGCAAAAACCTCAAAGCTATCTGAGATGTTCTCCTAAACTGAACATTTATTTCAGCCTCTTGTTTATGTTCAGTTTTTTTCACTTTAAAGGCAATGTTAATAACTTATTTGTCACTATTAAAGTAAAATTACCTAGCCTAAACACAGGAGTTGGAGAAAAATGGTCATTTTAGAAGAAAATATCAGATGTCTTTGATAGGTTTTTGCATCTAAACCCTTCATATGTAAAACAATAAGCATAAAGCACAATAATTTTCTTCAGGAAACGAGTCATCAGACCCTTTAAACACAATTTAGACTCAAGTTTACAACAAAGTAACACTTAAGTTGATGCTAACAGTTCTGTTTCCCACCTGCAGCATGTCTTAGTACGAGCTAAGCTAGCTTACATGCTACATCTCACACAACTTCTGCATCCTCGAAAAACACACCAGCCATAAACCAATACAAGAACATGAACGAAACACACTGTCTGTGTGTTTAACGTGTGTTTATGCTACACACGAGATTTATTATGAGGCGGAAATTACGTGAAAACTGGAAGCATTACATGCTAGCATGCTAACCAGTTAGCCGCTGCGCTAATCAACACATGAACGTTCAAAATAACAGCAAAGTTGAGTTATTTCTTAATAAACGAACAGAAATCACACCATAAACACTAAAACACGAACTCAACCGGCGGAGTGTGTTTATATAACGTTAACAGTTCTGTAGAGCTGAGGCCTGAGATGTGTGTGAGAGAGGATTTCAGCATCAAAGACGCACATAAACACATCAGATATGGATAAATATGATCGAATATGATCAATAATCAGATGTTGTGGTGTTTATGACACACACTGAGCTCTCCGTACCTTCCAGTTGCCGTAGAGTCGCTTGATGCGGCGGTAAAAAGCGTCTTTATCCAGACTCACCGCCATAATATCACATCAACACACACACTGAAGTCCAGCAGCGCGCGCGCACGCACACACACACACACTCTCACTCACTCACACACACTTATACACACTTTCACTCTACTGTTTCTGTTCTTCACAGCACGACACACTCGATACACGCTCAGAAAAATAACGACGGCGAGACAAATTCAAAAATATTCAAATTCAAATTTTAAAAAGACGGTTACTACGGTTTAAAATGCCTGAGTGCCGTTATAAGTGCTGTCGGTCTCTTTCGCGCTGTGAATGCAGTGAATAATCACGCATGTGCGTCCGCTGAAGCCCCGCCCCCTCTCATATATACGCGTCCCTTTAACATTTATTTCCATTTATTAAAACACGCGTTCATTTTGAGCACATCTAGCTTACTTCACAAACTTGTAGGCTGTCCATTTAATTATTATTTATTTATTTCAATTATAAATGCATATATTTATTTAATTATGCTGCCATTTTGTGACTGTTTACAAATGTTCAATTGTTATTATGTGCTAAACATCGTGATCATCCAAAAAGTTCAAAATGCTGAGCTCAAGCTACACACGAGACGGGCATCTGTGCTTGTTTAGTAACTATATCCGCATGTAGGTTGGATTTTAATCGCATGTGCGGTGTTTATTACGCTTTTGTTTTCCTGCGTTTCCCTCCCTCACGGAAAACTCCCGCCCTGGCAGTGACGTCATGTAGGATACGTCCAATAAAATCTACGTTAATGTGGTCACGTGATGAGCTCTGTCTTGAAATCCCCGCCCTGGAGGGAACCTCATCGCGTTCTTGACGTTCACGCGCACGGCTTCTTTCCCGCCATCTAGTGTCACTTAAAAGCGCGCGAACTCCAGCAGAGCACGTGGGTTTGGCGCGCTTGAAGCAGAGTGAGGAGAGCGCTGAATTATTTACAGTCTCCATTATATTTCTCTGTGGGGTTTTTTTGGGAAAAAATAAGTGGGTAACAAAATAACAATTAGATGATTATTGAAATATTCCATTAGTTTTTTTAAACATTTAAATAATACATTTAAATTAATTCTAACATTTAAATAATATATAAAATTTTATTTTAACATTTAAATAATAAATTTCATTTTATTTTAACATTTAAATAATAAATACAATTTTATTTTATCATTTAAACAATAAATTACATTTTATTGTAAAATTTAAATAATAAATAAAATTTTATTTTATCATTTAAACAATAAATTACATTTTATTGTAAAATTTAAATAATAAATAAAATTTTATTTTATCATTTAAACAATAAATTACATTTTATTGTAACATTTAAATAATAAATACAATTTTATTTTATCATTTAAATAATAAATTACATTTTATAGTAACATTTAAATAATAAATTGCATTTTATTTTAACATTTAAATGATAAATTAAAATTAATTTTAACATGAAAAATAATAAATTACATTTTATTTTAACATTTAAATAATAAATTACATTTTATTGTAACATTTAAATAATAAACTAGATTTTATTTTAACATTTAAATAATAAATTAAAATTAATTTTAACATTTAAATAATAAATTACATTTTATTTTAACATTTAAATAATTCAATTAATTTTAACAATTAAATAATACATTTTTATTTTAACATTTAAATAATAAATTAGATTTTATTTTAACATTTAAATAATAAATAAAAAAAATTGTAACATTTAAATAATAAATTACATTTTATTTTAACATTTAAATAATAAATAAGATATTATTGTAACATTTAAATAATAAATTGCTTTTTATTTTAACATTTAAATAAGAAATTAGATTTTATTTTATAATTTAAATAATAAATTAAAATTAATTTTAACATTTAAATAATAATTAAATTTTATTTTAACATTTAAATAATAAATTAAATTAATTTTAACAATTAAATAATACATTTTTATTAACATTTAAATAATAAATGACATTTTATTTTAACATTTAAATAATAAATACATTTTTATTTTAACATTTAAATAATATATTTTGTTTTATTTTAACATTTAAATAATAAATTACATTTTATTTTAACATTTAAATAATAAATTACATTTTATTTTTACAAATTATTTGCATTTTATTTTATTTCATATTTTGGTTGGTTTATAATATTATTGTTAATATCAGATACACACAATTACACATACTGAGGAACCTTAATATCCCTATATTATTAACAGAACTTTCTATAATTTATATTAAGACTGGAGAAGTTGATTAATAGTTACAGACAAGTTTTCTGAAGGGTTTAAATATTAAAACATTTAATTTGCTTTTTCATAAACCCTTAGGAAAATGCATATTTTGGTCGGTTGTTATTAGTATTATTAACACACACAATTATGCCTGTTCCTTTAAATAATAGGGATATCCCTATATTTTTTAAATGAACTGAATATAATGTAAATTAATATATGACAAATTGATTAAGAGTTACAATAAAGTGTTTAAATATGAAAAATTAAAACTAGTTTAATCAAATATGCACTGATCGGCATTTCAGATTGAAAATTTCATTTTTATATATATATTTCAACTGTACATTCTTCAAACATCTCTGAACACAACATGCATTTGGTAAACAGTCCATATAATTATGACAAAGCTTTACTTCATCTAGACTGTATTGAAACACAATGCTAGAGTATATCCTTCATGTACAGTTGAAGTCAGAATTATTAGCCCCCCATTTATTTATTTATTATTTTTAAATATTTCCCAAATGTTGTTGATCAGATTCAGGAAATGTTCACAGTATGTCTGATAATATTTTTTTTTCTGAAGAAAGTCTTATTTGTTTTATTTCAGCTAGAATAAAAGCAGTTGTTAATATTTTAAACACCATTTTAAGGTCAATATTATTAGCCCCTTTAAGCTATTTTTTCCCCCGATAGTCTACAGAACAAACCATCATTATACAATAACTTGCCTAATTACCCTAACCTGCCTAGTTACCCTAATTACCCTTGTGAAGCCTTTAAATGTCACTTTAAGTGTATAGAAGCGTCTTAAAGAATATATATTAACTGTCATCAAGGCAAAGAGAAAATAAATCCTGGCTCAACTAGTCGAGTTAAATATTCGGTGCTTTGTTGGGTTATTTAACCTTTATTTTGTTATTTAATTAATAACTCAAACAGTTGGGTTTGAAATTTGAATTTCAACAGTCAACTGATTTAACTGACACAGAACAGCTGTATTAATATGCGTGCGTGATGTTGTTTTCGCTTTATAAAGTTTATTTACTCAATAATATTGTTGTCCGTGTCGTGTTTTTATATCCGTTTCACCATCCAATACCATCTTTTAGAAGTGTTTGGATGAGGTTAAATGTATTGTAGATTGTGGACACTGAGTGGAGCTGCTGCAGCTACTGGACAATCTCTACAGCTCCACATTCGGCTCCATCAACACAGGATTTGTTTCAGTTTCCTCATTGTTTGTGATTCTTGATTTATTTTAACAAAAGTATCTGCAACCAAAATGTAATGGAATGAAGCATTTTCAATATTTTTGAAAGCTGTATGTGCACAGCCATGACTATAAATCTAATAGTAGTACTAGTAATAATTCCAATAGCAATACTAGAATGGACAATAATTACATTTAATCAAAATAACCCAATGCATCGGGTTCAAATTAGGAAGGTGCTATAATAACCTATAGCTGGGTTATATATGTTGGGGTATGATTACCGCACTATTTTAACAGAGAGTGAATGGGTGTTTCCCAGTGATGGGTTGCAGCTGGAAGGGCATCCGCTGTGTAAAACATATGCTGGATAAGTTGGCGGTTCATTCCACAGATTAATAAAGGGACTCAGCCGACAGGAAAATGAATGAATGCATGCATGATCATTTACACAAGTAGACACGCAGACTCGATGATGGGCTGAACATCTGCGGACATCTGTGGGCTTCTGCACGCCATGTGGGCCTGCTAATGACCAAACAAACACATCATTCATTAATCTTCTGTTTATTTTCAGCTGATCGATCGTTCACCTCATCAGAATAAGAGAGCTGAGCTGATGCAAAACAATCCAAAACATAAAATAATCATTAGTAAAACAATCCAAAACATAAAATAATCATTATCCAGAGCAGTCAGACGTGTTGTTCTGTACATTCCCCCAATATTAATCCTCTCAGCTATTGTGTCACAGTAAAGCTCAGAAAACATTAGAAAACTCCTGTACGAAACATTCCCCGTAGTGAGCAGCAGTGTTTCCCGGTCAGCAGAGAGTGGCGGTGATGCAGAGGGTGCTCCAGAGTAGCACTACAGTGACTCACCGCAGTAGATCTGCGCAGACTTAAGTGGAGTTCTGCAGTGACTGAATCAGGGCTCTCCGTCATCATGACCGATACTGCAGCAGTGATGACACACTCGTGATGGAGGTTTGGCGGTAAACTGCTGTTACCATGGAAACTCGTTACGATAAAAGCAAGATGGAGGCAGATCCTAAGTCCAGTTACGTCATCGCGCAGAAAAGTCTGCTCATTATTAGCTTAAGAAACACACGCACGCACACACACACAGGCGCTCATACTTACACACACACTTGCACACCTATTCATGCGCATACTCAAATACGCGCACGTGCACACACACATGCTGAAACGTTCACAAACACACACACACACCCATTCATGCATACACACACACACTAAAACAAAAAATACACACATTTGTCACGCACATACACCCTCACGCGCACGCGCACTCACACTAAAACAAACACACATGAAAATACACACATTTGTACAGTCACGCACATACACACTCACACACCCTTTCACGCATGAACACACACACATTATTCACCCCCCCACACACACACACACTAAAACTTACAAAAACGCACATAAATACACATTTGTACACTCACACACTCATTCACGCATGCATACACACATACTAACATGCGTGCACACACACAAACACACTATATTTAACAAAAATACACACATTTGTACAGACACACAGCCATTCCCACATGCACACACACATTATTCACTCCCACACACCCACACTAAAACTTACACAAACATACACATTTACACACACACACACACACACACACACAAACAAACAAACACACACTATAACTAACACAAACACACACAAAAATACACACATTTGTACAGACAGACACACATACACAGCCATTCCCATATGCACACACACACACACACACACACACACACACACACACACACACTCGCATGCATGCATACACACATTATTCACTCCCACACACACACCAAAACTTACACAAAAACACATATTAACACACAGTCACGCACATACACACACCCATACTCACGTGCGCGCACACACACACACACACACTCACTAAAACTTACCCTAACACACAAAAATGCACACATTTGCACACATACACACTCGCACAACCACACACAACCACACACACACACACACACACACACACACACTAAAACCTACACAAACACACAAAAAGACACACATTGACCCACACGCAGTCTCGCTCATACACACTTGCAGGCTCACACACCCATTCACGCATGCGCACACACATACTCGCATGCGTACACACAAACACATACACCTTCCACCCCCAAATTTACACAAACACACACTCACACACACAAGCACACATGCATGCGCGAGTATGCACACACACACACACCCTCACAAATACAAACAAAAAAAGCACACACACAGAAATCCACACATCCACTCAACCAAAATCACACAAACACACACACACACACACACACACACACACACACACACACACACACACACACACACACACACACACACACACTTGTGCTGCATCCAAATATTAAATACTAAATATTGAGAAGGGGGTGTGGTTTATTTTGGAGCCCCTCCTCTTTTTTTGTCACTCACAGCAAACTAATGGTTGGAGGCGCGTGGCTAAGAATATTTTGATTAACAATTGGGCAGCGCGGTGGCGCAGTGGGTGGCAGCACAATCGCCTCACAGCAAGAAGGTCGCTGGTTCGAGCCTCAGCTGGGTCAGTTGGTGTTTCGGTGTGGAGTTTGCATGTTCTCCCCGTATTGCCGTTGGTTTCCTCCGGGTGCTCCGGTTTCCCCCACAGTCCAAAAACATGAGCTACAGGGGAATTGATGAACTAAACTGGCTGTAATGTATGAGTGTGTGCGTGTATGGGTGAATCCCATACATGTGCTGGATAAGTTGGCGGTTCATTCCGCTGTGGTAACCACAGATTAATAAAGATACTAAGCCGAAATGAAACTGAACGATTAACAATAACCAAAACAAACCGTTCTTCCAGTGGATTAGCTTACACAGGTTAATGTTTTACATTTCAAGATCAACAATGTGCGCTAGCGAAACAAAGACCGCACATTTTGATTTGATGCAGACGATAAATTAGACTTATAAGACAATACGGCAGTCAATCTTAAAGCTGAATTATTCAAAATCTTTATAAATATATATATATATTTTTGGCCTTTTGCCTTTATTAGATAGGACAGTAATGAGACAGGAAGCAAAGTGGGACAGAGAGAGAGCGGGGGGGGGTAGGGTTGGGAAATGTCCTCGAACCGGGATTCTTGCTGTCGGTGTGCTAACCACTAGGCTATCGCGCCTACAATCTTTAAAGTTAAAAAGATGGAGTCCTTTAAAGAAGTAACCGCGCATAACGCATATAGTAATGTTGTGCTTCACCAGTAAGAGTGGAGTATTTTAAGAGTGGCTGGTTCAGTAGTGAACACCTGGCAACCCAGGACACAATAACAATGCTTTCAGACACTATTTAGGCAGTGCAGTGTGTGAACATGGATGCAGCGACATGAATCCTGAGTCACATTCATGAGCGTGTGTGTGTGTGTCAGTGTGTTCATGCTCAAACACACACTCCCGAGGCCTGCTGCACAAAGCCGGTTTGGGTGTTTATCCAGGTTTAATTTGTGATTAGTTTTCAGTTAAACAGATTGAACATCTACTGCATTTGTTACAGTAGTTTTTTGACAAAATAAGAGTTATTATAATGCCCTTATTCAGCGTACATCATGCTGTGTGTGTGTGCGCGACAGAGAGAATCTGTGTGGAGCTCATTAATATTCATGACTGATCCAAATAAGGTCAATGATGGATCTTGTCACTCTGTGTGTAGTTTATGCAGTAATAAAACCGTTTCTGGAGATTTTCTGAATTTAATAAACCTGTTATGTAGATATCAGAGAACAGTTCAACTCGTTGAAATGATGCAGTGCTCCTTTAAATTAGTCTCGTGTCGTTGATTATTAATAGTAATGATGACAGCGAGATCATTTTGGCTGCTGTCATTAATATAAATATCCACAAATGTGCACTTTCACTTAAGCTTCAGACTTAGCTGACTAAACAAGGATAAAAATTGTTAATTGTGGGTCACTTGCATTCTGCCGATGTTGCAGCGAAAGATAATGTTAAATGAAAAAAAATCGTACAACAAACAAAAATAAAAATATGAGCTGATGTATACCCACCGGTGCTACGCCACCCAACCCGCTCCGAGCTGGTATCGAACCCACGACCTTCCGCATGGGAGACAGTTGATCTACCAAGGATGCTAAAGACCATAGCCTCTAGCGTCAGTCGCTAGAGCACCTTTAGAAGTCAGAGGAGTGAGGTGTACCTGCACAGACTGACTCTAGAATACACAGGACATGTACCCGTTTGGTTTTGAATGGGGAAAAGTGTAATGGTCAATATGGCGAATAAAGCCCCGCCTACTAGTACAGGAGCCAATCATTGATCGCTTGACTGACGATTCTCCGAGGAGAAGCTCAGACCAGACGTGTGGTTTTACGATAGGTTTGTTGGTCAACAAACGCACTGGAATCTCAGCCAACACTTGCTTCCCAGACATATCCACATAAAGCTCGAAATCTCTACTTTTAAATGAAGCAAGTGCACTTGAAAACAAAAGTGTGTTGGTTTTAAAATATGTATGAAACGAGCGCGAGGTGCAGTCCATCCTGTCAAACACACATCACATGACAGCAGCTACTCAAACACCCGTAGATTGTAAACAAAGAGTCATTTCTGGAGGAGCTTCACCATCAAGAACAAGCCGTAGATTACTTCAGAAGAGCTGCGCGATCATTATCCAGAGGATGATCATGTCTAGAATGGCCATATATGAGCTTGGTGTTGTGATCTCGTTCCTTTCGAGTGCGCATTAGCTCTGACAACATGACACTATGCCGATTTTGTTTTGATTCGGACATTTAGAAACTAAACGTATTAGACTTTTGTTGTTTATTTTATTGGTGATTACAAATATGTAATGTAATTGTAAGCTTGACCAACAGTTTTGGAGAATTTGATGTTTCCCATTTAGACAGAAGCTGAGTCCCAAATCGAATACTTATGCACTATTCTAGGCCATTTTGTAGTATAAATAGTGTAAGTAGTGTGTTCACACTGAAAACTCTAAAAATGATAAGTGCACTTTAATTACCCGGATGATGCACTCATTCAGCCGGTATAATGAGGTGTGTAATGATGGACACTTCACACACTCAACGACCGCAGGTTTGCTCACGTAGTGGCGGAGCTATCGGACGCACATGTTGGATACTTTATTTATTTTGGATGGTGAAAGCAAAATTCTCCTATGAGAGTGATTATAGCGCCTCCCGATGGTGAATTTTGAGCGCGCAGGTATACTCACAGCAGGTATTATTTGATAATTCTGTTGTTTATTTCACTGATTTGGCAACCGTCACACGTCATCAGGGAAACGGTTTGAATTTCCGCTTAGTAAAAAAAACAACGACACTACATACATATACTATCCTGCTGAGTGTGTAAGTGCATAGTGCATGAGTGCATAGTGTGCCATTTGGGATGCAGCTAGAGCATACTGGCCAAGAGGCATTTCAAAGATGGCTGCCGAGTGAAATGACTTGCCTTAAAGGGACTTTGGCCATATACACCAAATCCAATCAGACAGCAGAACACTCCAAAGAGCTTCCTTGTGAAATGGAAAAAAACAAAATAAATCTATGAACAGAACAATACACACTTTTCCCTAACTGTGTCAAGAGAAACAGCTTTTTTATAATAAACAGTCTCATTACTAATATAAACGAAAGGCCAATCCAGGGTGCTTTCACACTAGCACTGGGTTCGTTTGACGACATAGCTAGTGTGAATGTGTCTTCAGAACTTTGGCTGCGCACCCGAGTCCGCCTGAAAGAGGTGGGGTACGGTTCATGCGAAATCTGGTCCGGTGCGAAGTGAACCGCCAACTGTACAACAAACCATCGTGTTCATAACGTTCGTTCATGTGTGTGTGTGTGTGTGTGTGTCACGTATTGTACCTTGGTGACAAGCAGAACTAAGCCAGGGCAAACACAGTGATAACGTCTGCCTGTCTCCTCCAAAGGCAGCTTCTGCAGACACTGTATGATGTTCTGAATGTGTATAATATTTTTTGCGGCAGATGGATTCAAGTGGCGAGGCAGTGGCGCAGTAGGTAGTACTGTTGCCTCACAGCAAGAAGGTCGCTGGTTCGAACCTCAGCTCAGTTGGTGTTTCTGTGTGGAGTTTGCATGTTCTCACTGCCTTCGCGTGGGTTTCCTCCGGGTGCTCCGGTTTCCCCCACAGTTCAAACACATGTGCTACAGATTAATCGGGTAGACTAAATTGTCCGTAGTGTATGAGTGTGTGTGTGTGAATGTGTGTGTGGAAGGGCATCTGCTGCGTAAAAACTTGCTGGATAAGTTGGCGGTTCATTCCGCTGTGGCGACCCCGGATTAATAAAGGGACTAAGCCGACAAGAAAATTAATAAATGAATGGACGCGAGTCGCTTTCTGTATGTCCATAAATTAAAAGATTCAGAAAAGCAAATAGACTGAGATGTGCGGACGTCTTTCCATTTTGAAAGTCTCTTTCGTGACTGTCACCTAGCAACAGCAGTAAACAAAACAGCAGCTCGATGACGCAAGCGTACCGGGGGTCCGAAGGAAAACAAACAGTGTGAACACAAACCAACCGAGAAGATGGCAAGGGGGGGGGGACTATCGAACTTGGGTACGGTCCAGGCAATTGAACCAAGTGTGAAAGCACACAAAATACTCGCCATTTTCAATGTTGAAGGTCAGATTAATGTGAAAATATCAATGTTTGAAAAATAAAGTCTTGATGAACGGCACATTATTGCCAACACAACGATCTGAATATTCTTAAAACACTCTTAAACTGAACAACAGAAATAACTATCCACAGTATGTTGAAGCAATATCAATATTGTGCATGTTCATATTAGGGTTGGGCGATGTCGATTTGGCATCGTACGATGTCTAATATGAAACATCGTGATGGACGATGGCATCGTCGTAGGCGGCCGTAAATTAATTATTTATGAATTGTTAGCTAATCCATTACTAATTAATCATTTGTAGCCTATCTTTTTAACCACCTGACCAGCACGCTCTTTGTTTTACCCATAAACGAATCATAAATAAATAAAGAGAAGCTACACACAAATGACCACCTGTCAATCACGTTTCCCGCAGGACTCTGGCATGAATAGGCAGAGTG
>NC_133182.1:2007500-2027500 GCF_049306965.1 Danio rerio | reverse complement strand
TTGTTGTAGTTAAGGTGAATGATTAATGAACGCAAGTTAATCCACTGAATAGACAGTTTGCTTTAGTAATCTTATATCAGAGTCTGACCGACTGCTTTTGTGTTTGGGCGTTGGCTCTTATGTTGACGTCAACTTGAGGGTTTCCATACAACTTCATATTAACATTCTTAACCGCGCCCCGCTTACCATTAGCTTGCTATTCGGGAATGATGAACAGAAAATCAGCAATATACAATTTATATATTAAGGATGCACTGATACCAATTTTTTGGAACACATCCAATCAACATACCAAAATGGTATCCGATGGTAATCCGATACAGTGCCGTTTTTTTTTTTTAGAGGCATAACAAACGTTTTCGTCACAGTTTTTGTCATTTCAGACAGATTTACATTTAGTTTCCGCATGAGTAAAACACAAAAATCATTGACGAATAATATGATGAAGATTCTGATGATCGGTGGGTGATTGAGCTGTGGTCACCTGCGGGACGTCCAGGATGATGTTGGAGGTGCAGATGTTGGTGATGGTGTTGTTGTTGGGAGCGTGCACCGGAATGCGGGAGGAGCGATGCTGCGGTGTCGGAGGAGGAGCAGCTGGAGGAGCAGCTGGTGGAGGAGATGGAGGAGCGTCCAACACCTCTATAGTCGGCTGAGGAGAAACAAAACAACAGTGAACAACTGACACCACTAGGGCTGTGCAATATGATGATATACACACAGCTGAAGTCAAAATTACTCTGTGATATTCCTCCTCTATTCTTTTCCCTTAATATTCAGGATTTATAAACTTATTTTTGATTATGATTCCTTTAATATAGTGAGATTAAATACAGGGAGTGTGTACTGCACCTGTGAGAGCTGCTCAGCTTTATACGCCGCCAGGGCCTTCAGATACTCCGTCTTGGCTGCTTCTGCCTTCCTCTTATACACCTGAGGAAACATCACATCTCAGTCCATCTTCAGGCATTCACTTCATTACTTTTGTATATGACAATTCAGCTGTGTGTTCGAGTAAATCTGCATCTGTGATTATCAGTAAATGTTTTAAACTCATGAGATTAGTTTTATTCAGTGTTATCATCAGCACACACTGAAGAGCCTTTCACACAGAGCACGATAACAACACATATTTAGCTGACCTGTGAATCCAGCTCGTGTAATCTATTCAAATCTAATCAAACAGTGAATTTTAGCAATCACAGTTGGTGTAGGGCAGGGGTGTCCAAATTCGGTCCTGGAGGGCAGGTCTCCCGTAGATTTTAGCTCCAACTTGCCCCAACACACCTGCAAGGATGTTTATAGAAAGCCCAAAAGCTTGATAAGCTAGCCCAGGTGTGTCTGATTGGGGTTGGAACTAAACTTTGCAAGACACCGGCCCTTCAGGGCCCAATTTGGACATGCCTGGTGTAGGGGAATAAAACCAACACTAATTATTTTCCACATCATTTATAAAGGAGGTTGAAACTAGTACTGGATACACTGGACTATTTTTAATTTATTTATTTATTTATGCATTTATTTATTTATGCATTTATTTTATATGTATTTATTTATTTTTAAATATTTTTTTTTTTTTTTATAACTTTTATAAAAAAATTCTTTTATTATTGTTTTTATGTCTGTTTTACTATCTTTCTTTAAGCAGTGTATTTATTTATTTAGTTTGTTGAAGTGGGTTTATATATAAAAAAAAAAAAATCACTGTATAAACAACGTAATCTGTACTGGCATAAAAATAAAGGGGAAAAAAAGCACTTTTGAATGGTTTTCTTTCACTTTCGATTTTCTGATTATGTGTATATTGTAGGGATGTAACGGTATTGTAAATACCTTCATACCGCAATATTAATTTTTTTCGATATTACCGAAGTCGCATGACTCGGTAAAACTATAGGTCTTCTGAGAAAATTTGCTCAGGCCAATGAAGCGAACGGGAGGTAGCGAAAACTACAATTCCCATCAGCCCATGCTTGACCATCATCCCTTGCGGTCTGTTGTCGCTACAGATCCAGTAATGCGGAAATGGAGTGTGCTGCTAGTAGCGGGGATGAAAAAGAGCTGGAAAACTCTAAAGCGGGTGTTGTCGCCGCGTGCGTACTGAATAGCAGTGTTGTCGTGCGAGTTCTTATCAGCTGTGTTGTTGCGCGCGTACTGAATAGCTGTGTTATCGCGCGAGTTCTTATCAGCTGTGTTGTCGCGCGAGTTCTTATCAGCTGTGTTGTCGCGCGAGTTCTTATCAGCTGTGTTGTCGCGCGAGTTCTTATCAGCTGTGTTGTCGCGCGAGTTCTTATCAGCTGTGTTGTCGCGCGAGTTCTTATCAGCTGTGTTGTCGCGCGAGTTCTTATCAGCTGTGTTGTCGCGCGAATTCTTATCAGCTGTGTTGTCGCGCGAATTCTTATCAGCTGTGTTGTCGCGCGAGTTCTTATCAGCTGTGTTGTCGCGCGAGTTCTTATCAGCTGTGTTGTCGCGCGAGTTCTTATCAGCTGTGTTGTCGCGCGAGTTCTTATCAGCTGTGTTGTCGCGCGAGTTCTTATCAGCTGTGTTGTCGCGCGAGTTCTTATCAGCTGTGTTGTCGCGCGAATTCTTATCAGCTGTGTTGTCGCGCGAATTCTTATCAGCTGTGTTGTCGCGCGAATTCTTATCAGCTGTGTTGTCGCGCGAGTTCTTATCAGCTGTGTTGTCGCGCGAGTTCTTATCAGCTGTGTTGTCGCGCGAGTTCTTATCAGCTGTGTTGTCGCGCGAGTTCTTATCAGCTGTGTTGTCGCGCGAGTTCTTATCAGCTGTGTTGTCGCGCTAATTCTTATCACCTGTGTTGTCGCGCGAGTTCTTATCAGCTGTGTTGTCGCGCGCGTACTGAATAGCGGTGTTGTCGCGCGAGTTCTTATCAGCTGTGTTGTCGCGCGAGTTCTTATCAGCTGTGTTGTCGCGCGAGTTCTTATCAGCTGTGTTGTCGCGCGAGTTCTTATCAGCTGTGTTGTCGCGCGAGTTCTTATCAGCTGTGTTGTCGCGCGAGTTCTTATCAGCTGTGTTGTCGCGCGAGTTCTTATCAGCTGTGTTGTCGCGCGAGTTCTTATCAGCTGTGTTGTCGCGCGAGTTCTTATCAGCTGTGTTGTCGCGCGAGTTCTTATCAGCTGTGTTGTCGCGCGAGTTCTTATCAGCTGTGTTGTCGCGCGAGTTCTTATCAGCTGTGTTGTCGCGTGAGTTCTTATCAGCTGTGTTGTCGCGCGAGTTCTTATCAGCTGTGTTGTCGCGCGAGTTCTTATCAGCTGTGTTGTCGCGCGAGTTCTTATCAGCTGTGTTGTCGCGCGAGTTCTTATCAGCTGTGTTGTCGCGCGAGTTCTTATCAGCTGTGTTGTCGCGCGAGTTCTTATCAGCTGTGTTGTCGCGCGAGTTCTTATCAGCTGTGTTGTTGCGCGAGTTCTTATCAGCTGTGTTGTCGCGCGAGTTCTTATCAGCTGTGTTGTCGCGCGAGTTCTTATCAGCTGTGTTGTCGCGCGAGTTCTTATCAGCTGTGTTGTCGCGCGAGTTCTTATCAGCTGTGTTGTCGCGCGAGTTCTTATCAGCTGTGTTGTTGCGCGAGTTCTTATCAGCTGTGTTGTCGCGCGAGTTCTTATCAGCTGTGTTGTCGCGCGAGTTCTTATCAGCTGTGTTGTTGCGCGAGTTCTTATCAGCTGTGTTGTCGCGCGAGTTCTTATCAGCTGTGTTGTCGCGCGAGTTCTTATCAGCTGTGTTGTCGCGCGAGTTCTTATCAGCTGTGTTGTCGCGCGAGTTCTTATCAGCTGTGTTGTCGCGCGAGTTCTTATCAGCTGTGTTGTCGCGCGCGTACTGAATAGCGGTGTTGTCGCGCGAGTTCTTATCAGCTGTGTTGTCGCGCGAGTTCTTATCAGCTGTGTTGTCGCGCGAGTTCTTATCAGCTGTGTTGTCGCGCGAGTTCTTATCAGCTGTGTTGTCGCGCGAGTTCTTATCAGCTGTGTTGTCGCGCGAGTTCTTATCAGCTGTGTTGTCGCGCGCGTACTGAATAGCGGTGTTGTCAGCACACTGTTCAGATTGATACAGACATGAGACCTCTATCTCACTCATGGTTTGTCCTCTCAAGTGGGGGAAAGACATTGCACAACGTTACCCACTGCTGTCAACCTGGGCCAAGTCATATCTCTCTGTCCCAGAAACCTCAGTCCCAAATGAGAGGGTTTTTTCTGTTGCAGGGGACATTGTAAATGCCCAGAGATACTAGCTTTTACCAGATTATATTTATATGATAATTTTCCTTAAAACCCATCTCTATCTAAGTGAGTGAGTGATTAAATGTTGAATGTGATGAGTTTTCAACAATACTAAATTGAAACTTAATTTTTTTTACATGGTTTAATATTTTTTGTTAATAAAATTGAAGTTCCTGTTTCAAAGCTTACAGATAGATGGCTAATTTGTATGTCATTGACACTTTTGGCACTTTTTTGGAGTATTTTCATAAGTTTTGTTTTTTCCTGTAAATGATTCAATAAATACCGTACCGTGACATTCATACCGAGGTATTACCGTACCGTGAAATTCTGATACCGTTACATCTCTAGTATATTGATTTTATTCTAGCTGAAATAAAAACCAATAAGACTTTCTCCAGAAGAACAAATAATAGAGGAAATACTGTGAAAATTTCCTGAATCTGTTGAACATCATTTGGCAAATACTTGACAAAGAGATTCACAAGAGGGTGAATAATTCTGACTTTAACTCGTGCTTTGGTCACCTGCTTCTGCTCCTCCCCCAGACTGTCCCACATGGAGGCCACGATCTTGGACACCTCCCCGAAGGTGGCGTTGGGGTTCTGGCCTTTGATGGCGGCCTGTGTGTCCCGGAAGAAGAGCGCATATGCGGAGACAGGCTTCTGCGGCTCATTCGGGTCCTTCTTCTTACGGCCCTTCTTCCCCCCTGCTGGTTTGCGGACAGGAACAGCAGAGCTTGCTGGGAAAACTGGCTGATCCGGCAGAGATGGAGAGACCGAGAGAACTGCAGACGGCATGGAGAGAGAGACCGGAGAGTCCACCAGCACACTCTACTGACACACAGAGACAGACAGAGAGAGACACACACATACACACATATATAGAGTGAGAGAGAGATCAGAATCATAACTTAAGAATATTGTATATCTGTAGAAATCTCATTTCGTAAGATTGTTTAAGATGGTGGTCAAAGTATATAAATTAAATTATATTTAAATAATATTTTATGATAGTTGTGATTTTGCGAACATCTTAACTTCGTAAGATTCCTGCTAATAGTTCCAGTTCGACATGCTACTAAATACTAACATTTTTGCTCGATCATAGTTTAAATAAAAGCGCACCCGTCTGAAGTCGTCCATGTCATCATCGTGTAGCGAATCAGATGGCGAGCCGGTGGCTGACATTGATTGTTCGGGAGACTGTGGATGGGGCAGGATGGCTCCACCCCCCAGATTGAGGCCAAGCTGTGCGCTGAGCTCTGATTGGTCGATGGTGGTCAGCTGATTGTGTCCCAAGAGGCTGTGGTTCATGTCGCTTAGTGGGACGTCGATGGTCATTGGAGAAGAGCTGCTGAACTGAGAACCAATCGGGTGGCCGAGGTCCTGCAACCAGGAATACGAATTAGTAAAACACAAATCATGACGGTAACAGAGTTGACGGTAACAGAGATGACGTTAAGTGTTGACAGTAGCAGAGATTACGGTAACAAAGTTGACGATAACAGAGTTGAAGGTAACAAAGATAGCGGTAACAGAGTTGACCGTAACAAAGTTGATGACGGTAAGAGTTGACAGTAACAGAGTTGGCGGTAACAGTTGACGATAACACAGCTGACGGTAACAGAGATGACTGTAACAGCGATGGCGGTAACAGAGTTGACGGTAACATATGGCGATAACAAAGATGATGGTAACAGAATTGACTGTAACAGAGATTATGGTAACAGATGGCGATAAAAGAGTTGACGATAACAGAGTTGACGATAACAGAGTCGACAGTAACACAGATGGCGATAATAGAGTCAATAGTAACACAAATGGCGATAACAGAAACGACGGTAATAGATGGCGATAACGGAGTTGATGGTAACACAGATGGCGATAACAGAGTCGACAGTAACAGATGGCGATAACAGAGTCGACAGTAACAGATGGCGATAACAGAGTCAACAGTAACACAAATAGCGATAACAGAGTCAATGGTAACACAGATGGCGATAACAGAGTCAACGGTAACACAGATGGCGATAACAGAGTCAACGATAACAGATGGCGATAACAGAGTCAACAGTAACACAAATAGCGATAACAGAGTCAACAGTAACACAAATGGCGATAACAGAGTCAACGGTAACACAGATGGCGATAACAGAGTCGACGATAACAGATGGCAATAACGGAGTTGATGGTAACACAAATGCCGATAACAGAGTCGACAGTAACACAGATAGCGATAACAGAGTCGAGGGTATCTGAGATGATGGTAATACAGTCGACAGTAACAGATGGCGATAACAGAGTCAACGGTAACACAAATGGCGATAACAGTCGACGGTAACAGATGGCGATAACAGAGTTGATGATAACACAGATGGCGATAACAGAGTCGACTGTAACACAGATAGCGATAACAGAGTTGATGGTAACACAGATGGCGATAACAGAGTCGACAGTAATAGATGGCGATAACAGAGTCGACGGTAACAGATGGCGATAATAGAGTCGACGGTAACACAGATAGCGATAACAGAGTCAACAGTAACACAGATGGCGATAACAGAGTCAACGGTAACACAGACGGCGATAACAAGGTCGACAGTAACAGATGGCGATAACGAAGTTGATGGTAACACAGATGGCGATAACAGAGTCGACGGTAACAGATGGCGATAACGGACTTGATGGTAACACAGATGGCGATAACAGAGTCAATGGTAACACAAATGGCGATAACAGAGTCAACTGTAACAGATGGCGATAACAGAGTCGACAGTAACAGATGGCGATAACAGAGTCGACGGTAACAGATGGCGATAACAGAGTCGACGGTAACAGATGGCGATAATAGAGTCGACGGTAACACAGATAGCGATAACAGAGTCGACAGTAACAGATAGCGATAAAAGAGTTGATGGTGACACAGATGGCGATAACAGAGTCGACAGTAACAGATGGCAATAACAGAGTCGACGGTAACAGATGGCGATAACAGAGTCGACGGTAACAGATGGCGATAATAGAGTCGACGGTAACACAGATAGCGATAACAGAGTCAACAGTAACACAAATAGCGATAACAGAGTCAACAGTAACACAAATGGCGATAACAGAGTCGACGGTAACAGATGGCGATAACGGACTTGATGGTAACACAGATGGCGATAACAGAGTCAATGGTAACACAAATGGCGATAACAGAGTCGACTGTAACAGATGGCGATAACAGAGTCGACAGTAACACAGATAGCGATAAAAGAGTTGATGGTGACACAGATGGTGATAACAGAGTCGACAGTAACAGATGGCGATAACAGAGTCGACAGTAACAGATGGCGATAACAGAGTCGACGGTAACAGATGGCGATAACAGAGTCCACAGTAACACAGATGGCGATAATAGAGTCAATAGTAACACAAATGGCGATAACAGAAACGACGGTAATAGATGGCGATAACGGAGTTGATGGTAACACAGATGGCGATAACAGAGTCAACGATAACAGATGGCGATAACAGAGTCGACAGTAACAGATGGCGATAACAGAGTCAACAGTAACACAAATAGCGATAACAGAGTCAATGGTAACACAGATGGCGATAACAGAGTCAACGGTAACACAGATGGCGATAACAGAGTCAACGATAACAGATGGCGATAACAGAGTCAACAGTAACACAAATAGCGATAACAGAGTCAACAGTAACACAGATGGCGATAACAGAGTCAACGATAACAGATGGCGATAACAGAGTCAACAGTAACACAAATAGCGATAACAGAGTCAACAGTAACACAAATGGCGATAACAGAGTCAACGGTAACACAGATGGTGATAACAGAGTCGACGATAACAGATGGCAATAACGGAGTTGATGGTAACACAAATGCCGATAACAGAGTCGACAGTAACACAGATAGCGATAACAGAGTCGAGGGTATCTGAGATGATGGTAATACAGTCGACAGTAACAGATGGCGATAACAGAGTCAACGGTAACACAAATGGCGATAACAGTCGACGGTAACAGATGGCGATAACAGAGTTGATGATAACACAGATGGCGATAACAGAGTCGACTGTAACACAGATAGCGATAACAGAGTCAACGGTAACACAAATGGCGATAACAGAGTCGACAGTAACACAGATAGCGATAACAGAGTTGATGGTAACACAGATGGCGATAACAGAGTCGACAGTAATAGATGGCGATAACAGAGTCGACGGTAACAGATGGCGATAATAGAGTCGACGGTAACACAGATAGCGATAACAGAGTCAACAGTAACACAGATGGCGATAACAGAGTCAACGGTAACACAGACGGCGATAACAAGGTCGACAGTAACAGATGGCGATAACGAAGTTGATGGTAACACAGATGGCGATAACAGAGTCGACGGTAACAGATGGCGATAACGGACTTGATGGTAACACAGATGGCGATAACAGAGTCAATGGTAACACAAATGGCGATAACAGAGTCAACTGTAACAGATGGCGATAACAGAGTCGACAGTAACAGATGGCGATAACAGAGTCGACGGTAACAGATGGCGATAACAGAGTCGACGGTAACAGATGGCGATAATAGAGTCGACGGTAACACAGATAGCGATAACAGAGTCGACAGTAACAGATAGCGATAAAAGAGTTGATGGTGACACAGATGGCGATAACAGAGTCGACAGTAACAGATGGCAATAACAGAGTCGACGGTAACAGATGGCGATAACAGAGTCGACGGTAACAGATGGCGATAATAGAGTCGACGGTAACACAGATAGCGATAACAGAGTCAACAGTAACACAAATAGCGATAACAGAGTCAACAGTAACACAAATGGCGATAACAGAGTCGACGGTAACAGATGGCGATAACGGACTTGATGGTAACACAGATGGCGATAACAGAGTCAATGGTAACACAAATGGCGATAACAGAGTCGACTGTAACAGATGGCGATAACAGAGTCGACAGTAACACAGATAGCGATAAAAGAGTTGATGGTGACACAGATGGCGATAACAGAGTCGACAGTAACAGATGGCGATAACAGAGTCGACAGTAACAGATGGCGATAACAGAGTCGACAGTAACAGATGGCGATAACAGAGTCGACGGTAACAGATGGCGATAACAGAGTCCACAGTAACACAGATAGCGATAACAGAGTCAACAGTAACACAAATGGCGATAACAGAGTCGACTGTAACAGATGGCGATAATGGAGTTGATGGTAACACAGATGGCGATAATAGAGTCGACGGTAACAGATGGCGATAACAGAGTCAACGGTAACACAGACGGCGATAACAAGGTCGACAGTAACAGATGGCGATAACGGAGTTGATGGTAACACAGATGGCGATAACAGAGTCGACGGTAACAGATGGCGATAACAGAGTCAACGGTAACAGATGGCGATAACAGAGTCAACGGTAACACAAATGGCGATAACAGAGTCGACTGTAACAGATGGCGATAACAGAGTCGACAGTAACACAGAAACACAGATGGCGATAACAGAGTCGACAGTAACAGATGGCGATAACAGAGTTGATGGTAACACAGATGGCGATAACAGAGTCAACGGTAACACAAATGGCGATAACAGAGTCGACAGTAACAGATGGCGATAATAGAGTCGAAAGTAACACAGATAGCGATAACAGAGTCGACGGTAACACAAATGGCGATAACAGAGTCGACAGTAACAGATGGCGATAACAGAGTCGACAGTAACACAGATAGCGATAACAGAGTTGATGGTAACACAGATGGCGATAACAGAGTCGACGGTAACAGATGGCGATAACAGAGTCAACGGTAACACAGATAGCGATAACAGAGTCAACGGTAACAGATGGCGATAACAGAGTCAACGGTAACACAGATGGCGATAACAGAGTCAACGGTAACACAGATGGCGATAACAGAGTCAACGGTAACACAGATGGCGATAACAGAGTCAACGGTAACACAAACGGCGATAACAAGGTCGACAGTAACAGATGGCGATAACGGAGTTGATGGTAACACAGATGGCGATAACAGAGTCGACAGTAACAGATGGCGATAACGGAGTTGATGGTAACAGATGGCGATAATAGAGTCGACGGTAACACAGATGGCGATAACAGAGTCAACGGTAACACAGATGGCGATAACAGAGTCAACGGTAACACAAACGGTGATAACAAGGTTGACAGTAACAGATGGCGATAACGGAGTTGATGGTAACACAGATGGCGATAACAGAGTCGACGGTAACAGATGGCGATAACAGAGTCGACGATAACAGATGGCGATAACGGACTTGATGGTAACACAGATGGCGATAACAGAGTCAACGGTAACACAAACGGCGATAACAAGGTCGACAGTAACAGATGGCGATAACGGAGTCAATGGTAACACAGATGGCGATAACAAGGTCGACAGTAACAGATGGCGATAACGGAGTTGATGGTAACACAGATAGCAATACCAGTCAACTGTAACCCAGACGGCTATAACAGAGTCGAGGGTATCTGAGATGATGGTAATAGAGTTGACGGTAACAGAGATGGCGATTCCATAGTTGACAATAGCAAAAATGTGGATTCATTTGTAATTAAGCATAAAAAGTAAAAAAAAAATAGATTGAATTAGTAGTATAGTAATATGTAATACAGTAATTTGCAGTATGGTCATTTGTTATAGTATTTTGTAGTTTAGTAATTTCCAGCAGAGTAACAGAGTGTGCATTCACCAGTGTGGAGGTGAGCAGGGGGCCGCCGCTCTGCTGGCCCATCAGACTCAGGTGCTGCAGGGTTTGTGACGGAGCGCTGATGAAGGTGGAGGCGAAGGATGGGTCGTTTCCTCCGACCACAGCGTCTGCAGACACATCGGGGGACGAGCCGCCGTCCGCCAGATCCCCGAAATGAGAAACCACATCCGACACGCTCAGAGCCGAGTCCGGGTCCAGGGAGATCGGCGGGATCTCGAACTCCTCATCGCCCAGACTCGGCGTGTGAAACGTCTGCAGACACACCAGAGGTTAACTCAGCAGTGCGTGTCTGTGTTTGTATGAGTGTGTATTCTGACTGAGTGCATGTGTTTAAGTGGGTGTGTGTCTGTGTGAGTGTGTTTGTGTGTCTTAGCGAGATGTGATTGAGAGTAGGTGTGTGTTTGCGAGTATGTTTTGAATAAGTGTGTGTCTATGTGTCTGAGTTAGTATGCGTTTTTGTTTGTCTGAGTGAGTGTGTGTGTGTGTCTGTGCGTGTCTGTGTGCCTGAAGGAGTGTGTTTGTGAGCATGTGTGTTTGTGTGTGCAAGTCTCTGACTGTGTGTATGTGTGTCTGACTGAGTGTGCATGTCTGAATGAGTGAGTGTGTGTGTATGTATGTGTGTGAGTGTGTTTACAAATGTGTCTACATGTGTGTGCTTTTGAGTTTGTGAGCATAAGTGTGTGTCTGAATGAGTGTGACAGTATTGTTGTTAGTACGTATCTGTGTGTGAATGTTTGTCTGTATGTGAGTGTGTGTGTGTGTGTGTGTGTGTGTTTGTGAGTGAATGTTTGTTTTATTGTTAGTATGTATCTGTGTGTGTCTCTATGTATGCGTGTGTCTCTGTCTGTCTGTACGTGTGTGTTAATGTGTGTTTGCATGTCTGAGTGAGTGTGTTTGTGAGCATGTTTGTCTGTGAACGTGTGTGTGAATGTTTGAGTTTAAGTTTGTGTGTGTGTGTGTGTGTGTGTGTGTGTTCAGCCGCACCTCTGAGGAGGACAGGAAGTGATGACCCTCTCCGCTGATTGACAGGTAGCTGTCATTGGCTCCCGGGAACTGAAACACAAACTCAAAATCAGTCAATATCGCAGAAGAACGTCTCAAATGAATCAGTGTATGATGATTTGCAGTAAATGCAGGAAAACACACGTAATTTAATGCTTAAACATGCACTTATACAGCGATTTAACCCTATAAAGAACTCTCTAACAGATGAAGGAGCCCCATGTCGTGTGCATCTGACGGGGGAAATAAAGCGCAGTCACGGGGGATTTTCACCTTCTGGACGGCGTCAAATCCGTTAAACGCCTGAGGATCCAGAAACTCCGGTTCACCGGGCTGCCCGGTTCCGTCCGACAGATCCGAGTAAAAATTCAGGTCCATATCGAGCTGTCAGAGAGCAGGAAACACCGACAACTCGCGACTTTGACGGACAGCAGACGGAAAACGTGCGGCGTGACGTCACGAAGGCCGAGACGGGCACGCGCGTTCGACCATCTCGGCGGACTTCAGGCCGGTCGAGCACAAACGAGCAGTGAAAACACTGAAAACCGCAGAAAAACGCAGATCCTGAGCCTCACAATACAGCAGAATCAAGCAGAATCTGATGATCCACAGCAGAGTCCGCACTCAAGCCACTGACAGGACAACTCGCGCGCGCGCGCGCAGACCATCCTATACGAGCAAACACAACAACACTTGAGCACTAATGTTTACAAACACGCGGATATAATGATGTATGGTGATAAAATAATATGTAATAGTGATAATAATCACACGCGCTCACAGCTGACGCGCTCGCCGTTTACAGCTGATCTCAGCAGTGCAGACCAGACAGGAGCAATCGAGCTGGAGAACCCGATGCCAGACTTCAGGGGGGCCCACATAATACTGCATCCTAAACGACCGCTATGCTCATGTCCTGTCAATCATCTCCAAACATCATCCACAATTCTTTCATACTTGATTCATCACAATATTGTAGACTCATCTGTGTGTTAATCTGTCATGCGTGAGTCTTTCATACAGAGAAATCTCCTCAGGTGTTTAGATCATTCATTCAGAAGTCCAAACACGTCTTTATATAAGTTCACATTGTGTGGCAGATGAAATATAACAGGGAAAATGTGATTTCAATATTCTCCAGATGGCCAGATATTAATTAATAGTCATTCAAACATCTGAAGCCTCTCTACTTGACGATTGGTCTCGCGCGTCCGCCATGTTTGTAGTTTGTTTACATTTTTTACCCGCAGCTGTAGTTCTAATCGAGGTTTGCAGCATACTACCGCTATTTTCCAATACTATTCAGGATGTACACTATGTATACAGCTCAAATATTTTATTTAATTATTCATTTGTTATTAATTTACATCAACAATTAGGCACAAATACTTAAAACTAGGACAAAGTACAGTAAAAATCTACATTACACGTAATTAACAGGTAAAATATGTAGAAAAATGACACTTGCAACAAAAATTAATATACTATTTTGTTACATAATATAAATATCAGTATTGGGTTAAAACATAATTTTAAGATTCACAATTTTAGGCCCATCTTTCTCTTAAAAATAACTCAAAATAACTAGATGACGGAAATAACTAAATAACAAAGGTAACAGATTTTGTTACATTTTTAAGTGACTTACGAGTGTAATATATAACTTTTTCACCCAATAATACTGATAAATAATATGATATTATAATGAGGTTTGTTTTTTACTTTACTTACATTTATGGATATGCAACTTTGCATTAAATTAATAATGTATTACTCATTGTCTTTATTATTAATACAGCAATATTAATATATATTTAAGGGAATATCAACCTAATAAAACCAAATAATTAATACATGTTCTAAACACAAAGGGTCATTACTATTAATTATATACACATTAAGCGGCCACTTTATTAGGTACACATGTCTAACTGCTCGTTAACGCATATTCTAATCAGCCAATCACATGACAGCAGCTCATTGCATTTAGGCATGTAGACATGGTCAAGACCATCTGCTGCAGGTCAAAGCGAGCATCAGAATGAGGAAGAAAGGGGATTTAAGAGACTTTGAACATGGCATGGTTGTTGCTGCCAGACGGGCTGCTCTGAGTATTTCAGAAACTGCTGATCTACTGGGATTTTCATGCACAACCATCTCTAGGGTTTACAGAGAATGCTCCGACAAAGAGGAAATATCCAGTGAGCGGCAGTTCTGTGGGCAAAAATGCCTTGTTGATGCCAGAGGTTTATTAAAAATAATAGTTTTATTCAAATTAATTTTACTCTAAGACATGGACGCAAGCTTAAATGCTATTTAAAGGGACAGCACACATTTAAAAATGAACAAATACCTACTTTTATGTGGATTCAACACCATTTGTGCGTTTATTTTCACTACTAGACACAAAGTAAGATATTTTGAAGAATGTCTGAAACCAGTTACTAGGCCTGTTACGATATCTATATTATAATATATTGCACCAAAATATATTGCAATAAACTATATTATTGTCATTTTGAGACCACCACTCACTATGTAATGCCAGAATGACAATCTAATAATGCAAAAAGAGCACATCAAATTCTATTCTTAAAAATATTAGATTTAATTATAGTCATGTTAACAGTTTAATAATCAGCCACTGGAGTCAGAATGTGAAAAGGCATGAACAAAATGAATAATAATTAATATGTTAACAGAAAAGTGCAAGGTAAAGAGTAACAGAGGCTGCGACATCCGCTATCGGATCTATTTTCAACTGTCAGACAGCCACATGAGAATATACTATAGTAATATACAGTAAATACTACAGTGTTTATTAACCACACTGACACTGATAACTCCAATAGAGATCGAGATGTTGCAGCTTTAATGATGCTTGAATTGGTTTTTATGTATGGGTAATATATATTGCATCACCAGAAATTATTAAGATCATGTCTATGTGGTGTTCGATAAGTCCATATATTATTAATTATTACCAGTAACCGTTGACACCAAGGTCAGACACCGAGGTAAAGTTAGTTTGACATTCATTAGACATTCGATTTCAAACCAATTAAATTCTTTGCTCCTGTTATAGTTTGAGCCATAAATATGTCAGATGGACATAAATGTGTGCCTTTTATGCTGATCAAAGCTTAATTTCTTGATAAATTGTAATTAATCATACGAATGAATTAAACACTTAAACCATATGGAATTATACAATTAAAGCAGAAACAAAATGTTCAGAAAAACATCCTGGTTATTGCACAAGACTCTGTTTATTTATTTTTAATTATATTGTAAATCACTTTTATTGTTAAAATGGTAAAAGTCAATTAAACTCCGACATCATTTGGGATAAAATATTCAAATCAACTCTAAAAAAATCTAAATATTATTCTCTATGATGTACAAGATTTGTTTTTTACAGTTTTGCCTTTGTTGTTTTTATATACAGTACTAAATCTGTATTTTTATTAAGTTGAACACACTGTAAACGCTTAAATGAATTAAACTCTGACACCATTTGAGATAAAATGTTCAAATCAACCCTAAAATTGTCTAAATATTATTCTCTATGATGCACAAGCTTTGTTTTTTACAGTTATGCCTTTGTTGATTTTATATACAGTACTAAATCCATATTTTCAGTATATCGGATACACTTTCAACCCTAAAATGAATTAAACTCTGACACCATTTGAGGTAAAATATTCAAATCAACATTAATATTGTCTAAATATTATTCTCTATGATGCACAATCTTTGTTTTTTGCAGTTTAGCTTTTGTTGATTTAATATACAGTAATAAAATCATATTTTCAATATATATATGATACACTGTAAACACTTAAATTCATTAAACTCTGACATTATTTGAGGTAAAATATTCAAATCAACCCTAAAATTGTCTAAATATTATTCTCTATGATGCACAAGTTTTGTTTTTTGCAGTTTAGCTTTTGTTGATTTAATATACAGTAATAAAATCATATTTTCAATATATATATATGATACACTGTAAACACTTAAATTCATTAAACTCTGACATTATTTGAGGTAAAATATTCAAATCAACCCTAAAATTGTCTAAATATTATTCTCTATGATGCACAAGTTTTGTTTTTTGCAGTTTAGCTTTTGTTGATTTTATATATAGTAATACAATCATATTTTCAATATATATATATGATACACTGTAAACACTTAAATTCATTAAACTCTGACATTATTTGAGGTAAAATATTCAAATCAACCCTAAAATTGTCTAAATATTATTCTCTATGATGCACAAGCTTTGTGTTTTACAGTTATTCACAATGATGACAGTCTTCATTTTTGGTGGTGACCTGTGCCTTTAATAAGTAACTGGCCACGCCTACAACCGACAGTGGTATGCGCCGTGGCCCTTTAAAGAGATTAAAGGCGCTCCGTGCTCCACATCTGATCTGTAATGAGTCGTGAATCTCTCAGATGCTGTTATAGATGCAGTTTAAACGTTTTACTCGTTTAATAAATGATGATATATTAAAATATGAGAGAAGCGCGTGTATGACAGCGGCGCTATGTGTTTAAATGAACGGTGTCACGTGAGTTTGAGGAGTTTAAAGAAGCAGCGCGCTGTATATATTTATATATAGATTAATTTAATCACCTGTATAGACATTTACACACCGAGTAAACATGAGACGAGTGTGTGTGTCAGGAGTGTGTTCACACTTATCGAGCTCTACAAACACACACAGTGATCTGCGTCCTCTTACCTCCATACTCCGCGGAATCACAGCTTTATTCTCTCCACCTTTCAGTATTGTTTATGTCCGATTAAAAGCGATTATCCCCGAGAAAACACAAACAAATCACTAATCATGGCTGCGACTTCCGGGTTGGAGACGAACGGACGTGACGCCGTATGAAATCGCGCCCCGGCTCGGTTGTTGCTAGAAGGGATACAGCTTCGGCCTCACGTTGGAACATAATTATTTAAATAATTTATTAAATGGCACATCATTTTATTAATGTCTACTCCTACCCCATCTATAAACGCAACCATCACAGAATTGTGAAAACATAATTATACTGCGTATTATTCATATTGTTTATTAACTCACGTGAAATTTAATTGTTATAACGTCTAACCCTGCCCCAGCCCTAAACCTAATCATCACAGTAATGTAAAAATTATTAATTATTGTTGTAGTGAATCACAAATTATGCAATATTGAGGTGAGTATCCGCAGCTGTATCTCATCTAGACTTCACTGACACCCGCGGCAGAGCATAGAATGACCAAGAAGCGACACTCTAGTGCGATTTGGGAAACAGCCAATAGGTGGCGCCATTCTGGAATGAAAATTACAATAGAACAACAGCATATTATAAGTGTGTGAAATAAACAATTAAAAGTGCTGATGATTGCGATAATAAGTGTTGTATATTGTCGTCTTTCAGGTTGTATCTCAGCTTTAATGCACTTTTTAAATAAATAAATAAAAAACAAAGCAGCTGGCAGCCGATCGCTTTCACTCCAAAATGGCGGAATCCGGGGCTGCGGTTGTCGCCTCTTGGTCATTCTCAGCTCTTTGCCCGCGGAAACAATCACCATGGCGACCAGTTTCTCACGAAGACCAGAAGAACGAGGTAAACAGGTAAAGTGAGGTTTTTATTTGATTAAACAGTGAATTCACTGTAATTCATTTTAACCCTTCATACTGTATAGTTTATAGGGTAGTGTTTTTGTAAAGCGGTTTTCTGTTGTATATTCTCACTCGTAGCTGTGCTTTTAATCGCCATATGCGTTCACGACTGACGACGTTTATAAACCAATTATATAAACAACGAGTAGCTATTGCTTAAATATTCATAAATGTTCCACCTAATGTTAATTTTAATGTGAAAGTTTGGTTTTTAATTCATTTCAACAGAGAATTCATTATTTAACTGATTTTACTGTTAACACCTGCGTTTCCATGGAAATGACGTCACTCATTTGAAGAATGTTCATCAGCCAATCAGCAGCTTTGTTATCTTTATTGTTTATTCATTCATTTTCTTTTCGGCTTTGTCCTTTTATTAATCTGGGGTCGCCACAGCGGAATGAACCGCCAACTTGTCCAGCATATTTTTTTATGCAGCGGATGCCCTTCCAGCCGCAACCCATCACTAGGGAACACTCATACACTCTCAAACACTACAGAAAATTTAGCCTACCCAATTCCTGTATATCCCCTATGCCAAGTCTTTGGACTGTGGGGGAAACCAGAGCACCCGGAGGAAACCCACGCCAACACGGGGAGAGCATGCAAACTCCACACAGAAACACCAACTGACCCAGCCGAGACTCAAACCTGCGATCTTCTTGCTGTGAGGTGACTGTGCTACCCACTGCGCCACCGTGCTGCCAAATTAACCAATCAATACCAGGAAATTAAATGCATTTAAGTAGAGATACTGTCTCATAGTCAGTTGGTATTTTTGTGTGGGTTTCCTCCGGGTGCTCTGGTTTCCCCTACTGTCCAAACACATGCAATATCGGAACATTGGGTAGGCTAAATTGTCCATAGTGTATGTGTGTGAATGAGTGTGTCTGTGGGTGTTTTCCAGTAAAGGGTTGCAGCTGGAAAGGCAAACATGTAAAAAAAATAATATATAAAAGATTTCCGTCTAAAGTGTGTTTAGCTATCAGAAGTATGTGATGGTACTAATTTATTAATTTCTGAATGATTATTTGGGTCGTGACTGAAAGGACAAGATCTCAGACACAAGTGGCCGAAATGAGTTTTCTCTGTAGGGTGGCAGGGCGCACTCTTATAGACAGGGTGAGGAGCTCTGTCACACGGGAGGAGCTCGGAGTAAAGCCGCTGATCTCCCACATCCAGAAAAGTCAGCTGAGGTGGCTCGAGCATCTGTTTCGGATGCCTCCTGGACGCCTACCTAGGGAGGTGTTCCAGGCATGTTCCACCTGGAGGAGGTCTCGGGAAGACCCAGGACACGCTGGAGGGACTATCTTTCTCGGCTGGCCTGGGAACACCTCTGGATTCCCCCAAGGGAGCTGGAGGAAGTGTCTGGGGAGAGGGACATCTCTCCTAATGCCCCATTCACACGGGGCTTCAGTGTCAACGCTTGACAGAGGGCGTGTCTGAAGTTGGAGCTGAAGCGATCGTCATAGCAGCGTCAGCCAATGAAATTCAGTCAGCAATCGGCCTCTGTCTAGCTGGTGTATTTGCATACAGTGATCTGATTGGCTGTCAGCGCTTGAAAAGTTGAGCTAGTCCCAACTTCTGCAGCGAGCAACACCTCTGAAGCGGCGCCGACGGATCCACAATGCAGTTCGGCAACGCCTGGCGTCACCCATTCAAAGTGAATGGGAAGCGTAAGACTGCTGCCTCCACAACCCGGCCCCGGATAAGCAGATGAAAATGAAATTAAGTCCAAACATTAAAATAACACAGCCTGTGCGATGGTAAAAGAGATGTATTACTGTCATTTTATTATTTAACGTGATAAAAATAGCAGATAACACTTGATATTTTCAAAAATGACAACAAAATTCACAATCCCTGCACAAAAACCAAAGATAGAAGCAGCTGACGATTAAAAGACAACAGAAACATCGGTAAAACTGGCTTCAGCTCTACGCTAGAGCGTCAATAAACTCAAGACAAAGCCAACGGGATGATCAGGAGCGTGTGTGTGTGTGTGTGTGTGTGTGCAGAGCAGCGGATCCATATATTGCTGAACGTATGAGTGTTTACAGTCCGTCTGCAGTCATCATAACACAATCGTCATCTCCAGTTCTGCATTAAACACAAGCTTGGCTTTCACAGACGTGGATTAAACGGTCATCAGCGCGTGTGATGCTGACATCAGACCGCAGTCATGACTCTGGTGTGCGATTTCACCTTCACAGCATGAAAACGTTGATTTATAGTGACGATTGTACAGGGAATCTAGCAAAATAAAACGCTTTTTAAAAACATGTCTCACAATGACCAGTGTTCA
>NC_133182.1:1957500-2005000 GCF_049306965.1 Danio rerio | reverse complement strand
GTGGTTATCGCAGGATAAACCATAATAATTCACTTTACAGCTAGTATCTGTGTAATAATCAGCATAATGTACATCCAGCCGGTGGTTATCGCAGGATAAACCATAATAATTCACTTTACAGCTAGTATCTGTGTAATAATCAGCATAATGTACATCCAGCCGGTGGTTATCGCAGGATAAACCATAATAATTCACTTTACAGCTAGTATCTGTGTAATAATCAGCATAATGTACATCCAGCCGGTGGTTATCGCAGGATAAACCATAATAATTCATTTTACAGCTAGTATCTGTGTAATAATCAGCATAATGTACATCCAGCCGGTGGTTATCGCAGGATAAACCATAATAATTCATTTTACAGCTAGTATCTGTGTAATAATCAGCATAATGTACATCCAGCCGGTGGTTATCGCAGGATAAACAATAATAATTCACTTTACAGCTAGTATCTGTGTAATAATCAGCATAATGTACATCCAGCCGGTGGTTATCGCAGGATAAACCATAATAATTCATTTTACAGCTAGTATCTGTGTAATAATCAGCATAATGTACATCCAGCCGGTGGTTATCGCAGGATAAACCATAATAATTCATTTTACAGCTAGTATCTGTGTAATAATCAGCATAATGTACATCCAGCCGGTGGTTATCGCAGAATAAACAATAATAATTCACTTTACAGCTAGTATCTGTGTAATAATCAGCATAATGTACATCCAGCCGGTGGTTATCGCAGGATAAACCATAATAATTCACTTTACAGCTAGTATCTGTGTAATAATCAGCATAATGTACATCCAGCCGGTGGTTATCGCAGGATAAACCATAATAATTCACTTTACAGCTAGTATCTGTGTAATAATCAGCATAATGTACATCCAGCCGGTGGTTATCGCAGGATAAACCATAATAATTCATTTTACAGCTAGTATCTGTGTAATAATCAGCATAATGTACATCCAGCTGGTGGTTATCACAGAATAAACAATAATAGTTAGTTTTAGGGCTCGTAGCTGTGTACTAATCAGTATAACGAACATCCAGCCAGTGGTTATCGCAGAATAAATCATAATTGTTGGTTTTAGGGCCAAGTAGCTGTGTAATAATCAGCATAACGTACATCAAGCCGTTGTTTATAGCAGAATAATCCACAATATTTCTTTTTAAGGTAATTATCTGTGTAATAATCAGAATAATGTTCATATAGCTGGTGGTTATCGCAGAATAAACAATAATAGTTTTAGGGCCAGTATCTGTGTAATAATCAGCATAACGAACATCCAGCCAGAGGTAATCGCAGAATAAATTATAATAGTTCGTTTTAGGGCCAGTTGCTGTGTAATAATCTGCATAACATACATCCAGCCAGTGGTTATCGCAGAAAAAATCATAATTGTTAGTTTTAGGGCCAAGTAGCTGTGTAATAATCAACATAACGTACATCCAGCCGGAGTTTATCGCAGAATATACCACAATAGTTAGTTTTAGGAGTAGAAGCTGTGTAATAATCAGCATAACGTATATATAGCAGGTTGCAATCACATAATAAATCATAATTGTTAGTTTTAGGGCCAGTTGCTGTGTAATATTCAGCATAACGTACATACAGCCAGTGGTTATCAAAGAATAAACCACAATAGTTAGTTTAAGGACTAGAAGCTGTGTAATAATCAGCATAACGTATACATGGCTGGTCGCTATCGCAGAATAAACCATAATAGTTCGTTTTAGGGCTCGTAGCTGTGTGATAATCAGCATAACATACATCCAGCCGGTGGTTATCGCAGAAAAAATCATAATTGTTAGTTTTAGGGCCAAGTAGCTGTGTAATATTCAGCATAACGTACATCCAGCTGGAGGTTATCGCAGAATAAACCACAATAGTTCGTTTTAGGACTAAAAGCTGTGTAATAATCAGCATAACGTATATATAGCAGGTTGCTATCGCATAATAAACCATAAAAGTTAGATTTAGGGCCAGTTGCTGTGTAATAATCAGCATAACGTATATCAAGCCGGTGTTTATAGCAGAATAATCGACAATATTTCTTTTTAGGGTAATTATCTGTGTGATAATCAGCATAACGAACATCCAGCCAGTGGTCATCGCAGAATAAATCATAATTGTTAGTTTTAGGGCCAAGTAGCTGTGTAATATTCAGCATAACGTACATCCAGCCAGTGGTTATCAAAGAATAAACCACAATAGTTAGTTTTAGGACTAGAAGCTGTGTAATAATTAGCAAAACATATATATGGCTGGTCGCTATCGCAGAATAAACCATAATAGTTCGTTTTAGGGCTCGTAGCTGTGTGATAATCAGCATAACGAACATCCAGCCAGTGGTTATCGCAGAAAAAAATCATAATTTTTAGTTTTAGGGCTCGTAGCTGTGTGATAATCAGCATAACGAACATCCAGCCAGTGGTTATCGCAGAAAAAATCATAATTGTTAGTTTTAGGGCCAGTAGCTGTGTAATATTCAGCATAACGTACATCCAGCCGGAGGTTATCGCAGAATAAACCATTTTTTTTTAAGGTAACAATCTGTGTAATAATCAGCATAATGTACATCTAGCCGGTGGTTATCGCAAAATAAACTATAATAATTCCCTTTATGGCAAGTAACTAATAATCAGCATAATGTACCTATAGCTGGTGTTTATCACAAAATAAACCATATTAGTTAGTTTCAGGGCCAGTATCTGTGTAATAATCAGCGTAATTTACATCCAGCCGGAGGTTATCGCAGAATTAACCATAATAGTTAATTTTAGGGCCAGTATCTGTGTAATAATCAGCATAATGTAATGCGTATTAAATCTGCCGGAACTACTTCAGCTGAGCTAACAATAACCAAACACTGGAGAGTGACCATCAGCCAATCAGAATCCAGCGCTCAGCAGAGCTGCGGTGTAACATGTTTTAGCGCCTGTAGTGTATTGTTTGTATCATGTAAGAGTCCCTGTCAGAAGGTGAAGGATACAGTTCTCGTCTCCGTCCGGGTTTTTGGGTGGTCCGGGCATGTTGAGGAGCACCAGCCGAGCATCATGGGATTTATTGACGATCACTTCATTGAGTTTGACCGCCGTGTGCATCCGTCGCACGTTGGAATGATCTCTGTCAATAACACACACACACGCAATATACAAGATAAATGATTACAATAAATCACTAACATATTTGTGTGTGTGTGTGTGAGAATGGATTAACAGTGAAGGTTTGTGGGCATGATGTGTGTGAGCGATTAAAGTTTGTGTGTTTCTATGTGTGTGTGTGTGTGTGTGTGATAAAGTGTGTCCGTGTGTGTTAAAACAGAAAGTGTGTGTGATCCTCACGGCCGTATGTTCAGCATGTCCCTGAATCCCTCGGGCGTGCTGCAGCAGGATTGGGTGTGTGTGTGAGTGTTGCTGCGCAGCTGCAGGGCCTTGTCTTTGGTCCAGGTCATGTGTACGCGCCGGTGCTCTGCGCTCTTATCAGCGGCGCTCAGACCCTCGGTGTCTTCATCATCATCAGAGCCGATGCTGGTCAGGTGCAGCATCGAGTTCCTGTCCTTCACTAGCTGCGCCTAAACACACACACACACACACAAACACACACACAAAGTTAGAGCTACTTTACAGGATGTGCTAAGAAACAAACAAATCCTGTTTGAATCACAGCCAATCAGAACACACATTTAAATCAGAGCTATGCAGATTGTCATTCTAGGCCAATGAGATTCCCCTGGGGGCGGAGCTAGGTTTAGTTTCAGCTTATTACTATAAGACTGATGCTAACTCTACTCTTCTACATCACAGCTGTAATCTGGAGGGACAGAACTAACACACACACACACTCTCTCTTTCTCTCTCTCTCTCTGGTTCTGTCTAAAGAAGCAGATGCAGCACACGCTGAAGCTGAACGAACACTTACGTCATCAAAACTCCAGCGCACACGCTTCAGACAGAGAAGAACAACACATGAGCAGAGGACACAAACACACACACACACACACACACACACACACAAATCACTCATAAACATACACACTAAACAATATACACTCATGAACACTGACATAAAAAACACTCTTAAACGACACACACACACACATCAAAAAAGAAATCATGAGGGTGTGTGTTTGTGTGAACACAAACACTTGAACACACACACACACACACACAAAAATCACACACATGAACACACACACAAAATCATACACTCATGAACACACAAATATAAAAAAAATCACACAAACACACACTCTCGTGAGCACACACACTCATGAAAACACAAACATACACACACACACACAAAATATCATACACTCGTGTTAGTCCCATTTTAAACAGTCATATGAACACGCATACAAAATAATAAATCACACAAACACACACTATTGTGAACACACACAAACACAAAATCACACACTCATGAACACACACACACACATAAAAATAATTCACACAAACAAACACAGTCTCATGAAAACACATACACACACGAACACACACACACTAATGAACACACACACACACACACACACACACACACATATAAAATAAATCAAACAAACACACACACACTCTCGTGAACACATATACACTCACACACAAAACACAGAAACACACACACACCCTTGTGAACACACACACACATCAAAAAAGAAACCACACAAACACACACACTCAGGAATGCCCACACACACACAAAAAAAAAAAAACGCACACATGAACACACACACACACACACGACATACACAAATCACACGCACACACACTCATGAATACACACAAAACACATATACACACACAAAATCACACACACAAACAAAAAACACACATGAACACAGACACCCCCCGACACACACACAAATCACAGAAACACACAAACCCTCATTAACACACACATCAAAAAAGAAATCACACAAACACACACAAATCACACACTCATGAACAAATACACACACACACACACACAAATAAATCACACAAACACACACTCTCATGAAAACACACACACAATCACACACTAATGAACAAACACATATAAAAGAAATCAAACAAACACACACACACACTCGTGAACACACACTGATGAATACACACAAAACACATATACACACACAAAATCACACACATACACACACAAACAAAAAACACACATGAACAGACACCCCCCGACACACACACAAATCACAGAAACACACAAACCCTCATTAACACACACATCAAAAAAGAAATCACACAAACACACCCTTGTGAACACGCACAAATCACACACTCATGAACACACACAAAACATTACACACTCATGAAAACATTCGAAAATGTGAAACAAAAATGAATATACACACTCAAACACAAACACACACATGAACATACACTCACACAGACACAATCTTACACACTGATGAACAAAATCACATATACATACACACTAAATGGCACAGGAAGCACACACACACACAAACACAATAATCACACACTCGTGAACACACGCAAAATCCCTCAGGAACACACACACACACAAAAACAAACAAAAATACACTTATTAACACACACACTTTCATGAACACACACACACCCACCTCTTTCTCTCGGTCAGACTTGGAGAGCCGCATCTGCCGCAGCATCTGAGACCTCTGCTCCATCATCAGTGTGCGCTCGTATGTGTACGCGCTGATGTCACTGTCATGCTGAAACACACACACACACACATTATTCTCTAACTGTGATTGGATGTTATTAGGCTGTTCAGTCATTCATTCATTCTCCTTAGCTTTAGTCCCATATTTAATCAGGGGTCACCACAGCGGAATGAACCACCAACTATTCCAGCATATGTTTTGCACAGCGGATGCCCTTCCAGCTGCAACCCAGTACTGGAAAACACCCATACACACTCATGCACTATGGCCAATTTAGTCAATTTCCCTATAGCGCATGTGTTTGGACTGTGGGGGAAACCCACGCCAACACGGGGAGAACATCCAAACTCCACACAGAAACGCCAACGGACCCAGCCAGGACTCGAACCAGTGACCTTCTTGCTGTGAGGCCACATTGTAACCACTGAGCCACCACATATATAGTTCAGGTGCATTTACACTGAATGGACTCTGATTGTGACTGACCAATCAGAATCCGGTATTCCAGAGAGGCGTGTCGTCATCATGTCTAATAACCCGGCAGGTGTTTATGGGTGAAGGACGTGATGAACGCGAGAGCAAGCTAATCTGAGCCTTAGCAGGATGATATTAGCTGTGATATGGATTATGAGGATCAGACTAGAGGATCAGTGTGTGTGTGTGTGCGCGCGAGTGTGTTTTACCATCTCCACCACTTCCACCGCAGCGTCGATGCGCAGGTGATAGAGGAACGTTGCCAGATCCTTCTTCATCTGGATGGAGTTATCCTCCATCTGAGCCACCGTGAAGATCCGCAGAGCACACTTACGCCACACCTGACACACACACACACACACACACACACACACATGAACAGCGAGATATACACAAACATATACACATCAACAGCAAGATACACACGCACACACACACACACACACTCTCAGACCTTGTGCTGGCGCAGCAGGAAGGGCAGCAGCATCAGCATTCCTCCATCATGGACGATCCACCAGATGTCGATGAAGCCCTCAGTGCAGGCCTCGCTGTTACTGGGGAACAGAGAGATGTTCTTCAGCACCAGCAGAGCCAGGTGAGCCGTGGTGGTGACCCGCACCGTGTCTGAACAACAGAGAGAGAGTGTGTTAGACATGAGAACACTGTACACACGGCTCACATACAAACACCTCAGGAAGGGATGAAGCACATCCAGAAGGGTGTCTGGAATACGCTTACTTCACGCGGTGGGAAGAAACCCGGACGTATAGGATCAGCACTGTAAACATGCTGTGGACTACAAACCTCCAGCTGTTGCCGCAATCTCAAAGTGCAGATGTGGTGTAAACATCTCTTTAATATCATTCAGCTCAGTTTAATTTGAACAATTAAACGCAGATTAGGCATCAAACAACATCACAGTCTCTGTAAGAGTGACATGCTCAAGTGTCCTCCTTGGCTTCAGTTCATGGCAGCAGGTAAACACAGTGGGGACGCTTCCCTGCTCCAGCCTATGTAACCCGGTGAGCGATAAAACACTGTGCAGCACACCCTCGTGTTGTCTGTAGGGATGCTCACAATTATCCGATAACCTAAAGGGTGCATTTTTAATCGATTAATCTATCAGTTTAACGATAAAAACATATATATTTATTAGTGCTTTCAATCGATTAAAAAAAATTAACTATTTAATCGCACCTTTTTAAAAAAAATTTATCGCGATTAATCGCATTTAAAATACTGAAACTTGTCATTTTGGCTGTTCAAATGTAAAATTAATGTAAACGCAAGACAAAAACTATTTAACTTCAAAATATAATTGTTTATTAGAATTAAAATTCAAAGTATAATTGTTTAATAGAATTTTTGTTTAACTTGTAACACAGATTTCTTCATGTAAACAACAAACCCACAATAAACCATCAAGATCCTGGCTTGACAGCCATATTTATTACAGAAATTAAAACACAGGCATGTTAATGTCATTTAGATTTCAAAACAATCAATGCCAATAAAGAAAACCATTCCATGTTGGATTCTACGGAACCCCGGAAGGGACGTAGTGAAGGAGAAAAAAATTGGCTGGGTGAAAAAAAAAAAAAAATGGGTGGGAGGAAAATATATATTTCTAAGTTTTTGCGTTATCTCGCAAAGTTGTTTTGCGTTCTCTCGCAAAACTGTTTCTCCACAAACACTTCCTGTTCACTTCACTCACGTAAACCCTCCCGTTTTTGCCGAAATTCTCCCGTATTTTACCATTCTACCCCACTTTCTTTACATTACTGTGCGTCGTCGTCGACTTTCATATGCTACCTCTGAACCAGTGAATGCATGTATAAGCGCTGACTGACAGACGCGCTCCATACAATAAACTGATCCCAGATCAGCGTCTGTACACGCCATTTAAAGGGACACTTCTCTTACCAAACAAGTGAGCAGCAAATGAATCTCATGTTTTGTTTAGTTTGATAACAGAGGTGTCTCTGTAAGAATGCACAGATCTATAATGAAAGCAGTCCATTACTTTAGAAACTGTTTGTGCTCATTTAAGAGAAAATAAGCTGTTTAAAATAAAACATGCAGGACGGAGATGTTTCATATTATTAGTGTTTTTGTCTGTTTAAACATACACCCGCTCCTCTGTAAATGGCGTGTACTCACTCCACCCCTGACACCCCTCAACGGGCCTGACACAGCCGCACAGACACACACACAACACGCTGCAGACGTTTTGGCCCCAACGGCCTTCCATACTGGAGCGACTCCCCTCAGATTCAACACGCATGATCACGTTCATCAAATTTGCTTAAACTAAGCGTCCTAAAGTATTACTGTATTTCACAAGGATTCTGACACAACAGCGTGAAGCAGACGCTTTCATTGCGTTTAATGAGGAAACACGCTAAACTTGGAGGCTCATGCTGAAAGGCAGAGTAATGCCCTGTCTTTGACAGCTCACGACTTCACCAGAGACTCTCTGAGTACATTTACATAAGACACCAATACTCCGATTTTAATATGATTAAGATTAAACTCTTATTAAAAGTCTACCGTGTAGCCTAAGCAGTGATTTTATTACCTTAAAGGAACACCGAGTCACGAAATGCGGAGGATTTTCTTTCTGTTCGCCATGCGGTATCAACTTACAACAGAAAGTTAAAAATGAAACCCGAAATTGCATGAAACTCTGGAGAGCCTGGTGATGCGACTAATAGTTTTATACTGGAACTTGCCTTCAAAAAGTGCTTCCTTGGTCTTATCCACATTTATTGCATGTTAAACACACGTCCACCACAACAGGAAGTAAAAAAACCTGCAACTGCGTTAATTTTTTTTTTACGCGTTAATTATTTAAAATTAATCGCATGCGTTACCGCACTAATTTTGACAGCGCTAATATTTATATATTTATATATATCAGTGCTTTCCACAGGTTTGAAATTTACCTGTGGTGGTAGCCAGATTAGAACACATTGTACCCACAGCACATAAACGGTCAACTACATACGACAAACAAATATACTTAACTATATTTTTATTTGTGATGACACATTTTCTTTTCAATGGGTTAAAGGTATTTAAAAAAGGCTGTTGAAATAAAAGAAATCCATGTTCACCCACTGACAGGTAAAGGCTGCTCTCTCTCTCTCTCTCTCTCTCTCTCTCTCAGGCCGTTTACACTAGTGCATTCTAGTTTGAAAACGCATACGTTTTGCTATGGTTACGCCATCTGTTGTGCAGCTGTTCAGAAACGCTGGGTGAAGTGCTAGTGTGGACGCGGATCGTTTTCATTCTAAAACGCCGTTTTAAAACTAAAGCTCCTCTCTCGCTCTGCGAACGGGAGGAAGCCACAAGCTCGAGGATCCCTTGAGCTCGGGGCTCTCTAACGGGACAGCATGCCAAACAAGCTTTGATAGATCATCATTTAAGTGTGTACTCTTGAAATGGCATCTAAAGTGAAGTTTAACAAACTCATTTGGAGAGGAACACGTGATATAATTGACTACAGCTGGCCACCCGCTCTACATTCATTAGCTAGCCAATCAGATCTATCCTAACTCACTATCCGCTTGTTAAGTGTTACGTCACGCGGAGCGGCTTCCGGGTCCAAGCGCTCTATTCAACTCATGAAATGGTAATAATAAACGTTTACAAAGCGATTTAATACTTTCGAAAGTCACGATGGCAATATATATGTCCATGTCTAATATCCGATGGCCAGAAAGTGATTCATTGTTTTATGAATTGTTAAAATTTTGGTATTTGTGATGCAGCGAGCCCAGAGATTGTTGTGTACACTATGACTTTATGTAAAATTAACTTTAATGTGTGATAGGAATAAAACGTGATCATAAACCAATGATTTCTCCACTCAAATGAATGGCGGCTTGGACCCGGAAACAGTATACATACGTCACAAACACGTCACCACTTAACAAGCGGATAAGTAGCCTAGCTAGAACTACTCCCTTATCTTCGTGTTTCGAAGAAACCCCCCATCCACCCCTTTCTCCTCCTTTACTATAGACCTTTTTCATGGCTGCTGCATGGAGGGCGCCATAGCGACCAGCGTCTTCCGGTAGAATGCTTAAAACTTCCGTTTACAGCGTGTACAACTGGTAATTTGCGCTCCGAAAATGGGTTTCAATAACGTTTTTAATGGATAACAGAGTGTTTTTGTGACACACAACTTAGAAATGTGTCTGTTAAAGCCGTTATAATCTGTCACATGTGGGTCAAGCGCGTCAGAAATACGAGAAAAACGTTCTCCTAGTTCACGTGTCTGCCGTCAGAAATACAGTGTGTGTGCGTTCCCGGCCTGTCAGCTGTTAGCTTAGCGGCTACACACACACAGAGAGAGAGAGCAAAGCAGAGTACTGGCATGAAACTTAACAGGTATGAAAGTCGTGCAATTTACACAAATGAGCAATAAAAGTCTGTTATTGATCCTCTGCTGCTGGTTTGCTGTTCATTCTAATCGCGCGCCGTTTGTGTTTTATTTCGTGTGTTGTTTTCACCACTGTTTGTGTTTTTCGGTCATTTCGAAATGACACTAGCCTATATTTTCACTTTGTCACAGTTATTAAATCAGTGTGTCAGTGGCACAGTTCTGGCTACGTGTGTGTGTCAAACATTTTGGTGAACTACATGTGTTTGGGCTGGTTATATATTTGAAATAAAGAGAAAATGTTGACTTTAGCGATGACGAGGCTTCATTTAAACTGCAGAAGATGCCGTCTGACAACGAGGGGAAAACGCCTCACAGCAGCTGTTTTCCATCCTATTAGATGGCATTTCTTTAAATGATCAGTCCAGGAGATGCTGCTGATGGACAACAGTGTTAGCTCAAAGAGGATAAAAGCAGGTAAAATAGATTAAAACTATCGTTTCAAAGCTGTCCAAATGTGACTGTTCACACGCATCAGCTGCCGACCGGAAGTTCTTCGCATTCTCCTTGCGCATACACGCAAAGCATCATGGGTAATTTTGCGTTCCAAGAAAAAGGTCTATAGGGGAGCTCTCGAGAACCACCTGATCTCGTACTCCCCTCACATGCTCTATGGACCTGGCGGGAGCCCTGGGCTCAACTATCTCCGAGCTCAGAGTTCTCTCCCGGGACAGCATGCCAAACCTGCTAACAGTTGTCAAGCAATATCTAAGTGTGAACTCTTGAAATGTGTGTTTGGGAAAGATAGCGTTAGCTAACTAGTGCCATTTCTCTTAACTTAGCTGAACACGAGCTTTGATATCCCTTTATTTTCACGTTGTATTCAGAACGGACCTTCGGGTCACTTAGAAGGCAGCGAAGTGATCAATTTGTTGATAAGACACCAACAGCCAGGTACACAACAATACGCCATCGCGGATACTGTTCCTGTGTGACTCCAGGCGATACTTCTGGGCTTCATTCCCAATTCAGCCTCGCTTTCACTTTAAAAATGGCGGCCGCATGAAATCAGTCTATACTTGCTCCTGATTGGTCAGCCATGACATTTTAAGGTTTGCTATTCCCAGATAACAACCGCTGAATACCACAGACTCATTCAGGAACTGAGAATCACCATCAGTGAACATGTTCATGTCTATATTTATATCTTCAATACCATTTTTATAGACTGCTTGGCGCCATCTAGTGTCTAAACAATCTTGTGACCCATCTCACCCCTGATCTCAACAGTGTTTTAGTGCGACTCACTGATGAAGGTCTTCCAGCTCTGCGGGTCTTCGCTCTGCCTCCAGGCGTGTGGCCATCCCATCACCACTGTGTTGTGCTTCATGCCGCCCAAACCGCTGGACTGGATCATGTGACTGATGCCCTCGCGGGGCTTCTGGGCCACGATGCACTGCACAAAGCCCTTCACACGCTCCTTCTCCATCAGGTGCTTCAGAGTCTGAGAACACACAGGCATGGAGATGACCCGGAAACCCACAACACAAACACTCTCTACTGTGCTCAGACTGCATGTGCATATCTGTCTCTACTCCATCATATACACCATCATGATCATAAATGATTCAGCATTCTTCAAAGTATCTTCAGATTTCTTCAGTAGGTGTATGTATATATTCAGTGAACGGATCCCTCCGTGGTGAAGCGCACCTGCTCTGCCGCGAGCGCCTCCCCGTAGGTGTGCAGGAAGTTGCCCGGGATGACGGTCCCCACGATGGTCAAACCCTTCCCTGCTTTCAGCTGAGAGGCGAAGGTCAGCAGACGAGGAGACTTAACATGAGCGTCTTCATCCAGCTTCACCAGCACCAGCAACTGCGGCCTACGTGCACACACACACACACATTAATATGCACACAAACACACATGCATACACGCATGCGCGCGCACACACACACATTTATATGCACACAAACACACATGCATACACGCATGCGCGCGCACACACATTTATATGCACACAAACACACATGCATACACGCATACGCGCACACACACACACACATTAATATGCACACAAACACACATGCATACACGCATGCGCGCGCACACACACACACATTTATATGCACACAAACACACATGCATACACGCATGCGCGCGCACACACACATTTATATGCACACAAACACACATGCATACACGCATGCGCGCACACACACACATTAATATGCACACAAACACACATGCATACACGCATGCGCGCGCACACACACACATTTATATGCTCACAAACACACATGCATACACGCATGCGCGCGCACACACACATTTATATGCACACAAACACACATGCATACACGCATGCGCGCGCACATACACACACATTAATATGCACACAAACACACATGCATACACGCATGCGCGCACACACACACACATTTATATGCACACAAACACACATGCATACACGCATGCGCGCGCACACACATTTATATGCACACAAACACACATGCATACACGCATGCGCGCGCACACACACACATTTATATGCACACAAACACTTATGTATACATGCATGCGCACGCACACACACACATTTATATGCACACAAACACACATGCATACACGCATGCGTGCGCACACACACATTTATATGCACACAAACACACATGCATACACGCATGCGCGCGCACACACATTTATATGCACACAAACACACATGCATACACGCATGCGTGCGCACACACACATTTATATGCACACAAACACACATGCATACACGCATGCGCGCACACACACACATTAATATGCACACAAACACACATGCATACACGCATGCGCGCGCACACACACATTTATATGCACACAAACACACATGCATACACGCATGCGCGCGCACATACACACACATTTATATGCACACAAACACGCATGCATACACGCATGCGCGCGCGCACACACACACACACATTAATATGCACACAAACACACATGCATACACGCATGCGCGCGCACACACACACATTTATATGCACACAAACACACATGCATACACGCATGCGCGCGCACACACACACATTTATATGCACACAAACACACATGCATACACGCATACGCGCGCACACACATTTATATGCACACAAAAACACATGCATACACGCATGCGCGCGCACACATACACACATTAATATGCACACAAACACACATGCATACACGCATGCGCGCACACACACACATTTATATGCACACAAACACACATGCATACACGCATACGCGCGCACACACACACATTTATATGCACACAAACACACATGCATACACGCATGCGCGCGCACACACATTTATATGCACACAAACACACATGCATACACGCATGCGCGCACACACACACATCTATATGCACACAAACACACATGCATACACGCATGCGCGCGTACACACACACATTTATATGCACACAAACACACATGCATACACGCATGCGCGCACACACACACATTTATATGCACACAAACACACATGCATACACGCATGCGCGCGCACACACACACACATATATATATGCACACAAACACACATGCATACACACATGCGCGCGCACACACATTTATATGCACACAAACACACATGCATACACGCATGCGCGCGCACATACACACACATTAATATGCACACAAACACACATGCATACACGCATGCGCGCACACACACATTTATATGCACACAAACACACATGCATACACGCATGCGCGCGCACACACACACATTTATATGCACACAAACACACATGCATACACGCATGCGCGCGCACACACACATTTATATGCACACAAACACTTATGTATACATGCATGCGCGCGCACACACACACACATTTATATGCACACAAACACTTATGTATACATGCATGCGCGCGCACACACACACATTTATATGCACACAAACACTTATGTATACATGCATGCGCACACACACACACAGGAAGAGAGGATTCTAACTGCGATTCTAAATGTGTCGTTGTATGTGTGTATTTGTGTTGGCATGTGAGTGTGTGTGCGTGTATACATGTATGTGTGTGTGTGTGTGTGTCTGAGAGTGTATATGCATGTATGTGAGAGAGAGTGTATATGTGGGCATGTGAGTGTGTGTATGAGTTTGTGTGAGTGTGTGTGTATGCATGTGAGTGTGTGTGTTTGTGCATGCATACATTTGTGTGTGAGAGGGTATATTTTGTAAGTGTGTGTGTGTATACATTTATGTGCATGAGTGGGTATGTGTGTGTGTGCAGGCGTGTATACATTTATATGTGTGTGTGTGTGTGTACGTGAGTGTACACATTTATGTGTATGAGAATGTAAGTGTGTGTATATATGTGTGTGTGTGTACGCAAGTGTACACATTTATGTGTGGGTGTGTGTGTGTGTGTGTGTGTGTTTATACGTTTGTGTGTGTGTGAGTGTGTGTGTGTTCGTGTGTGTGTACGTGAGTACACATTTATGTGTGTGAGTGAGCATGCGCGTGAGTGTATGTACGTGAGTACACACATTTATTTGTGTGAGTGGGTATGTGTGTGTGTGTGTGTGTGAATGTGTGTGTGTGCATGTGTGTATACATTTATGTGTGTTTGTGTGTTTATACCTCCAGTTCTTGGTGTGTGGTGGTCCCTCCTCCAGACGAAGTAGAGCGAAGCGAGCCGCACTGAGAGACAGACCTCTGATCCCGTCACCCCACTCCTTCTCAGCACTGAACACACACACACATTAACACACACATAGGTAAACGCACATTTTTCTACACACACTCAAACACACAGTTGTCATGGTGACATACCCGTGATACTCGATGTACTTGTAGATCATCCCGGCGATCACCATGGCGACGATGGCGTAGTACCATGACGATATGAACATGAGAGCCAGACAGATCGTCATGCCGAGAAACGACAGCGTCCTGCAGAACACACACAAGTGTGTTAGTGCGCGCAAGTGTATGTAATTGAGTGTGTGTGTGTGTGCGCCTGTTTATGTATGTGTATGTGTGAGTGTATAATGAAGTGTGTGTGTGCGAGTCAGGGTGTGTATCCAATTGTGTGTTTGTGTGTATATTAGTGTGAGTGCGTGCAAGTGTGTGCTAGTGCGAGTGTGCCTTAGTTTGTGTTAGTGTGTGTGCACGAATGCAAGTGTGCATGTGTGCAAGTGTATGTGTGTGGGTGTACGATGCAGTGTGTTAGTCTATGTTTTACTGTGTGTATGATGCATGCATGTGAGTAAGTGTATACGTATCCATTTGTGCGTGTTTGTTAGTGTGAATGCGTACAAGTGCATGTGTGTGTGTATGCAGGTTGGTGTGTATGCAAGTGTTTGTTAGTTTGTGTACACAAGTGTGTTAGTGTGTGCAAGTGTGTGCATGCATGTGTATGATGGAGAGTGTATGTGTGTGTGTGTGCGTGTGTGTGTGTTCAGTGATGTACCAGTGGTAATAAGAGAATCGGGGTCTCCAGTTTGGTGTTCTGAGCAGCGTCTGCAGAGCACAGGCCAGATTCACAAACAGGTAACACATCAGGAAAAACCTGCGCTCAAACACACACATGCACACACACACAACACACACACACACACACACCATATTACACAAGGCCATTTCAATCATCAGTAAACTAAATCACTGACATATTATTCACTCACATACAATCTAATCAAACACAACAACACTTCATTAATAATGATGCCAATAAAACAATATTTGACTGATTTATTTTTATTAATTGGTATATATAAATATAATTTAAATATATAACATATAATTATAGTATTTAATATATAAATGAAATTAATGTATAACATTATATATATATATATATATATATATATATATATATATATATATATATATATATATATATTTTTTTTTTTTTTTTTTTTTTCCATTGGTACTCAGTAAAACATTTTTATTAATTCATTTATTTTTATTTTATTCATTCATTTTCTTTTCGGCTTAGTCCCTTTATTAATATCTAATACATAATAGATCACTAACAAAACTTTCATAGGTACAATCACGCACAACTGAAACACGCAAACAAGACTATTTTGGTAAATATGGAGCAACTGGGGTCGAGAGAAATGAGCTGACATTATTTTAGGCCGACACATAATGTTTTTTGCAGCACAAATTGTGAGCAAACGAAAATAATAAATTCATGCACGAATATAAATATCTGATGTTTATTTCAACGGCACAAAGCAGCACAAATCTAACCAATATTTTAGTTATTTCTATAGATATACATAAACAACGAAAACAAAACAAAGGGCACAAACAGCACAAACCAATATGACACCTGTTTTGTGCGATTTAAGCCTAGTTCACACTACAGGATTTTAAACATCAGCAGATCGCTGTGCCGTTCACACTACATGACTTGACTTTGTGTGTTTTGATCTCTGTGGTGTTCACACTACGCAACACTCCATGAATGATCCACATGAGGGGGGTCACACACTACATGATCTGACAATATCTCATTCCCCATCAGCTCATTCAAGCTACCAAACCACAGCCAATGAAAATTTGAGGGAGGAGTCGTCAGAAAAAAGCTGAACACTATTGGCTGCTTGTGTGCTGATGACATCACTGACAGCGTTTCAAGCTTTGGAGAAAGCATTTAAAAACATCGTCAAATCAGCGGATTCATCAGCGGATTAATCACTCATCTGCAGGCTCCAGTGGAGAGATACACAGAGAGTTTAATTTTTGTAATTTTATAACTCTTTGTAATAAAACTAACATATTTATAACACCCTGCCGTTTTCTAACTATCAGTGTATTTCTTTCTGACATTGTTTTTTTTTTTAGTACAAAACAGTAAAGAACTGAGCATTTCTGCCTTAAATGACCATATTGGTCAACATGACTGCATGCATGTCTGATACTTTTCACTGTGACTTTAAATATGTGTGCATTTTCTTGCCTGGCAACTTCCTGCTAACATAAACAAAACTTTCTGATGGCAAAAACATCAATTTACTTCAGATATCTTTCAAAACAGCAGATTCTGTGCCGAATAGCTCCTGTTTGCAAGTGAAAATGAAAGCCAAGACCTTTAAGTGTTTTAGTATCTTAACTACATATTTATAGGCTGAATTACCAAAAAAGATTATATTTTTAGGGTAATGGTGTCATTAAATATGATGCCAGACATTCAAAGCTTAATTTTAATATCTCAATAATAGCTTTGAATGTAAATATGTTGTGACAGTATGGTGTTTTATATAAGAACCGTCAGAATGAGCAGTATGGTAATTCTAATAGTTACAGAGTTCTAGTTCCACTGTTAATATAGTCTACTCTCATGTCTGTGCTAACGCAGAATGAAGCGAGTGCACCGATGCCCATTCTGACCAATCACAGATGTTTCTGCTGAGCTCCTGAACACACAGGCGTTCAGCTCATGCTGATCTGCTCTCTCATTGGCTGCAGCTCGTCACTACATCTGACCACACGTGGGGTTGAGTCGGCCGACTGCTCTGGAATATTTAGCATGCTGAATGTTGGATTTCCGTCTGCGAGGTGTCGGCGACGCGTCAGCGAGCCTCGTTGATGCGTTGTTCAGTAGTTCACACATAAAGAGCGGCGAGCGCTGTGCGCCCGCAGATTTCTTCCCGATCACAGCCCGATCTGTCGGCGAGCTCGTTAACTTCCAAATCGGGCTCAAATCAGGCTTAAAATCCTCTAGTGTGAACTAGGCATTAGGGCGCAGAGTGACGTCGCGGCTCCCGAAGTGTTTTGATTAAGCTATATCTAATCAATAAAAACAGATACGGTGTTTATTTTAATGGCACAAACCAGCACAAATCCAGCACAAACGAATGACACCAGTTTGGTGTGATTCAGACAACCTGGGGTGGAGAGTGACATCATGGCTCCCGAAACATTTTAATTATATCTAAACAACGAAAACAGATAAAGTGTTTGTTTTAACGTCACAAACCAGCACAATTCGGGCACGAACGAATGACACCAGTTTGGTGTGATTTAGACAACCTGGGGTGCAGAGTGACGTCACGGCTCCCGAAATATTTTGCTTATATCTAACCGAGGAGAACAGATACCGTGTTTGTTTTAACGGCACAAACCAGCACAAATCGAGCACAAACGACCTGTGCTGATTTGAAGTCATTTGTGCAACATGGGGTGGAGAGTGACGTCACACGGTCAAAAAAATAACGCTTAATATCTCAGACCCCAAACCAGCACAAACGTTCGCTTTTGCAGCACAAATCAGCACAAACGAATGGCATGGTTATGGGGATTATTTGTTTTTATGGAAAGCCAACTTCACGGAGGTGTAGATGTGTCCAGCTGTGGGGTTTTGGAGACGTCTGCATCAGCATATGTGGATAAGAACAGGACGTGTGTTTGGAAATAACTTAGTTTTCTGACCACACTTTATTATTATTGATCATTTATTTCTCTGCTGGAGATCACAACTGAATTTAGAAATAGTTCAGACACAAATCTCTGCTCTTAACAAAGGAGATTAAACATGTGGGCTGATGGATGTGTTCAGTGAAGTGAGTTACCACCGTTTCCTCACTCCACCAAAGTAAAGGAGTAAAGTAAAGGAGTAAAGTAAAGCGGCTGAATGGAGGAGGCTCGTTCTTTATCCTCGCGCTGCAGATGCTCTGTTCAACTGTTTTCTCGCTGGTGAAGCGCTCAGTTTTTACACTTATAAAGTCGCCATGTAAATATTAAATGCACCATGGAGCGACGCAACTGACTCTTAAAGGGAATGAGAGACGAGACTCTGATTGGTTTAATGCAGGTTATGCTCAAAACACACCCAGAACTCATAAGAGAATCAGCACAGCCCTGTTAGACCATGCGCCAGGTGCAGAGCGGATTTATCCATTCTACAATAGCAAAAGTAGATTCAGACACACTCTTAATGCTTTTGCACTATGAGCTTTGCGCCTAGATTGTTAAAATAGAGCTCTTAATAAGCAATACAGCAGAGGTAGGCATCACCCTTTAGTGGAGGCGGAGCTTATCCACTATTACATCATAGAGTGTTTAAATCAGACTGCCTTCAATAAAAGCTTTAGTGTTACACAAGATGATGCTATAGCACTATGAGCTTGAATATATTAAAAGCGGAAGGGGGGAATAATAAATAAACTAAATTAATCGTTATTAACATTACTAATGGTACAATTTCTTATGCAGAATGCTTATTTTAAAGTCCTCATCCAGTCACAGGCCTCAACAAACACATGCAAATGACACACTCTTGTTCTATTCATCCTGCCATGTGACTATTGTGAATGATCACACTGCGATACTGATGCTGAAACCACAGATAGTGCAGCCCTAGACTAGTGTGTGTGTGTTTTGGGGGCTCACATGGAGAGGATTGGAGCGACCAGGTCCAGGGATGCGATGAGGATGCCCAGCTCAGCCAGAAGCGCAGTGAGCAGCAGAGCCCATGTGGGTTCACCATTGGCCTTGCCATGACCAAACACCTGCACAAACACACGCCACAGTGAGCAGATCAACACGACAGAACCACACGGCTATACACTACCCTGCTGCTTCCTTCAGAACACACTGTACTTTGGGTGGTTACTATGGTATTCGATTGGATGCTACTTGGTTGCTAGGGTAGCCTAGAAAGTTAGAGATTCTGCAAAATATTGTTGAGACGAACCCTTGTAGTTGCTCGGGTACTCGGTGGTTACTGTGGTATTTTGAGTGGTTGCTAGGGTGAACTAGGTGGATTGTATGGATTTGTGATGGGTTGATAGATGGTTGCCATGGTATTTGAGTGGTTACTAGGTGGTTACTATGAGATTTGATTGGTTGCTATGTGGTTGCTAAGGTTGTCTAGTTAAAGATTTTGCTAGAAATTTTTGATAGGTTCCCAGATGGTTGCTAGGGTAATTTGGGCGGCTGCTATAGCATTCTAGGTGGTTGCTAGGTGAATTCTGTTGTTTTCTGATGGGTTGATAGATGGTTGCCAGGGTATTTGGATGGTTACTATAGTATTTGATTGGTTGCTATGTGGTTGCTGGGGTAGTCTAGTTAAAAGAGATTTTGCTAGAAATTTCTGATGGGTTCCCAGGTGGTTGCTAGGGTAATTTGGGTGGTTGCTATGGCATTCAGAGTGGCTACTAAGGTATTTTAGGTGGATTCTATAGATTTCTGATGGGTTGATAGATGGTTGCTAGGGTAATTGGGTGAGTACTAGGTGGTTCCTATGGTATTCAGAGTGGATGCTATGTGGTTGCTAGGGTAGTCCAGGATGTTAGAGATTTTCAGGTGGTTTTTAGGGTACTTCGGGGGGTTGTTATATTTTGAGTGTTGCTAAGGTAGTCAAGGTGGTATCTATAGATTTCTGATGGGTTTCTGAATGTTTGCAAGGGTACTTTGAGTGGTAACTATGAAATTTGATTGGCTGCTATGTGGTTGCTAGGGTAGTCTAGTTAGAGATTTTGCTAGAAATTTCTGATGGGTTCCCAGGTGGTTGCTAGGGTAATTTGGGCAGCTGTTATAGCGTTCTAAGTGGTTGCTAAGGTATTCTAGGTGAATTCTGTGGTTTTCTGATGGGTTGATAGATGGTTGCTAGGGTATTTGGGTGGTTACTATGGTATTAGAGTAGTTGCTATGTGGTTGCTAGGGTAGTCTAGTTAGAGATTTTGCTAATGATTTCTGATTGGTTCCCAGATGGTTGCTAGGGTAATTTGGGTGGTTGCTATGGCATTCAGAGTGGTTATTCTAGGTGAATTTTGTGGATTTCTTATGGGTTGATAGATGGTTGCTAAGGTATTTGGGTGGTTGCTGTGGTATTCTGAGTGGTTGCTAGAGTATGCAAGGTGGTTGCTAAGAATTTCTGATGGGTTACTATGGTATTTTGGGTGGTTAGTAGGTGATTGATATGGTAATCTGAGTGGTTGCTAGAATAATCCAGGAAGTTAGAGATTGCTAGGGTACTTTAGATGGTTGTTATAATATTTTAAGAGTTGCTAAGGTAGACACTGTTTTCTATGGATTTCTGATGGGTTTCTTGGGTACTTTGGGTAGTTACTAGTTGGTTCCTATGTTATTTTGGGTGGTTGCTAGGGTAGTCCAGAAAGTTACTAGAGTTCTCAGAGGGGTTGCCAAGTGGTTGCTAGAATAATTTGAGTGGTTGCTTTGACATTCTGAGTGGTTGCTAGGGTACTCTATGTGGATTCTACGGATTTCTGATGGGTTGATAGATTGTTGCTAGGGAATTTGGATGGTTACTAGGTGGTTGCTATGTTATTCTGAGTGGTTGCTAGAGTAGTCCAGGAATTAAAGATTATGCTAGAGATTTCTGAGGGATTTCCAAGGTTGTTGCTAGGGTATTTTGTGTGGTTGCTCTGGTATTCTGAGTGGTTGCTAGAATGCGCTAGGTGGAGGCTAGAAATTACTAATGGGTTGCTGGGGTATTTTGAGTGGTTACTGGTTGGTCCCTATATTATTCTGGGTGGTTGCTAGGGTAGTCCAGGAAGTTAAAGATTTTGCAAGATATTTCTGAGGGATTTCCAAGGTTGTTGCTAGGGTATTTTCGGTGGTTTCTTTTGTTATTCTGAGTGGTTGTTAGAGTGTGCTAGGTGGATGCTAGACATTTTTGATGGGTTGCTAGGGTATTTTGGGTAGTTACTAATTGGTCTCCATGTTATTCTGGGTGGTTGCTAAGGTAGTCCAGAAAGTAACTAGAGATTTTGGAGGGGTTGCCAGGTGTGGTACTTTGGGTTGGTGCTATGTGCTTGCTATGATATTCTGAGTGGTTGCTGGGGTACACTGGGTGGTTGCTATAGTATTGTGAGTGGTTAAATGACCCTAGCATGATGAATTTACACAACATAATCTAAACCATCATAGTAACATAATAAAATAAATATATGAAATCATTGAGATGCATCAGAGTTGCTGCAGTGCATGCTGGGTAGCGGTGTGTGGCTGACCCTCAGGAAGGGGATGATGTTGTCTTTAGCAATGGCCTGCAGGAGGCGAGGAGCTCCGGTCAGTGATTGGAGGCCGGCGCCGCACGTCGAGAAGAATGAGCCAATCACAATGACCCACGGCGACGGCCACGATAGAGTCCCCACCACCAGATACCCCTTCACTGAGTCTCCAAACCTGAACACACACAGCAGAGCAAGAGATCAGGAACACACACACATACACACAGCAGACCAAGAGTTCAGAAAGACACACACACAAAGAGATGCACACACACATATTTACAGATGCACACAAACGCACACACCCAACACACTGGAAATTCAGAAAGACACAAACACACATATGCACACAAATATACACACACACACATACATACACATGCACACATGTATATACACATACACACCCACACACACACACACACACACACTAAAACAGGAACACATATAAACACAAATACATACAAACTTACACGCATAGCCATATACAAATATATTCACACACAACACACACACACACACACAAGATGAGCATAAGTGTGAATGAGTGACTGACTTATCTCTGAGCACCACACCCTCCACACAAGCCCCGAACAGCAGCACACAGCTCAGATCTGAACACAGCTTCAGGAAAACACCACAACAACTGAGAGGAACACACACCGATCTAAGAACAGCACACACACACACACCTGTGTGAGAAGGCAGTTGCTAGGGTAGTCTGATTGGTTGCTTTGGTATTCAGATTGGTTGCTAGGGTAGTGTAAGAGATATCAGAGTGGGTGCCAGAAGGTTCCTGGGGTACTTTGGATGGTTGCTATGGTGTTCTAAGTGGTTATTAGGTAGTTGCTAGGGTAATTTAACTAGATGCTACATGGTTCAGAGGGTAATTTAAATAGTTGCTAGCTGGTCACTAAGGAGTTTTAGGGATTTCTGAGAGGTTGCTAGGGTATTTTGTATGGTAGCTAGGTAGTTAGTAGGGATTTCCGAGGTGTTGCTAGGCAGTTGCTAGGGTATTCTGAGTAGTTGTTAGCCAGTTGCTAATATATATTTTAACTGGATGATATGTGGTAGATATAGTAGTCTACGTAGTTGCTAGGAGGTTGCTAGGCAGTTGTTAGATATTTCTGAGGGCTCGCTAGAGTATTCTAAATTGTTGCTAAGCAGTTGCTATGGTACTCTTAATGATTCCTATTGTATTCTGAGTGATTTCTGTGTGGTTACTATAGTAGTAAAGGTGGTTGCTAGGGTATTCTGAGTAGTCTCTGAGTGGTTACTATAGTAGTATAGGTGGTTGCTAGGGTATTCTAAATGGTCTCTGTGTGGTTACTATAGTGGCATAGGTGGTTGCTAGGGTATTCTGAGTGGTCTCTGTGTGGTTACTATGGTAGTATAGGTGGTTGCTAGGGTATTTTGAGTGGTTGTATTCTGAGTGATCTCTGTGTGGTTACTATGCTAGTATAGGTGGTTGCTATGGTATTCTGAGTGGTCTCTGTGTGGTTATTATGGTAGTATAGGTGGTAGCTAGGGTATTCTGAGTGGTCTCTGTGTGGTTACTATGGTAGTATAGGTGGTTGCTAGGGTATCCCAAGTGGGTTCTGTGTGGTTACTATGGTAGCAGAGGTGGTTGCTAGAGTATTCTCTGAGGTTGTTTTTGGGTGGTTTATGTGTGGTTACCATGGTAGTATAGTCGGTTGCTAGTGTATTCTGAGTGGTCTCTGTGTGGTTACTATGGTAATATAGGTAGTTGCTAGGGTATTCTGAGTGGTCTCTGTGTGGTTACTATGGTAGTAGAGGTGGTTGCTAAGGTATTTTGAGTGGTTGTGTTCTGAGTGGTTTCTGTGTGGTTACTATGGTAGTACATTTGGTTGCTAGGGTATCCTAAGTGGTTTCTGTGTGGTTACTATGGAAGTAGAGGTGGTTGCTATGGTATTCTCAGAGGTTGTATTTGAGTGGTTTCTGTGTGGTTACTATGGTAGTATAGGTGGTTGCTAGGGTATTCTGAGTGGTTGTCGGGTGGTTGCTAGGCAGTTGCCTGGGCATTTTAAGTGGATGCCAGGTAGTAGATTGCTAGAGTAAGATATTGTGACTGGTTGTTAAGTGAATGCTAGAATATTTTAATTGGTTGCTATGCTATTACAATGGTAGTGTGGGTGGTTGCTAGGTCACACTGAGAGGATACAGACGAGGGATGTGGTAAGGATGGCCATGATGGTGCCGATGGGAATGGAGCGCTGAGCGTCTTTCAGATCCCCAGAACGATTTGAACCCGCCATGATTCCTAAAACACACACACACACACACACACACACACACACACACATCTACCAATCTGCAATCTGTACGATTTATCAAACATAAACATACCATCACCCAGGCTGAATGTATATCATTATGAACAGTCACTGAGGGAATATTCTGAGGTATATTATAATAAAAGTTGTCACTGATTGGTTGATGAATAACAAGAGACAAAGGCAGGATTACCAGTCACGGAGGGGAAGAAAATTCCGACCAATAGCGTGAAGGAGGTGGTGATGTCAGCAAACACATAAGGATAGTGATTGGACACGGCAGGTTTGTGGGCGGAGTGAGAAGAGCCACGCTCGAGAACATCTCCTTTCGCAGAGTACGAGCTCCACAGGTTCTCTACATTTACACACACACACACACACACACACACACACACACACACATTACTGCAACTAGCACAAAACCAAAACCTTTGTCCTGCCAAGTGTTATTCTAGCAATAATAATACACTTCTGTAGTTTAAAGTGTTTTGTACTTAGTTGTGTTTATGTGTGCATCTGTGTGTGTTTGTGTATGTATGTGTTTATATGCGTGTCTGTGTTTATGTATGTATACATGTGTGTGTGTGTGTGTGTGTGTGTTTGTGTATATTCATGTGTGAATATACGTGTGTGTGTGTGTGTGTGTCTGTTTATGTGTGTATATATGCATGTGTGAGTATACGTGTTTGTGTGTGTCTATAGGTATGTGTGAGAACACGTGTTTGCGTAGGTATGTTTGAGTATATGTGCATGTGTTCATTTGTGTGAATATATGTGTGTGTGTGTGTGTGATTGTGTGTATAAATGAATGTGTGAGTATACGTGTGTGTATATGTGTTTGTGTATATGTGTGTAAGTCTACGTGTGTGTATATGTGTGTGATTGTGTGTGTATATATGAATCTATGACTATACGTGTGTGTTTGTGTATATTTGTGTGTGCGTCTGTGTGTTTGTATTTGTGTGTATATATGTGTGAGTATACGTTTGTGTGTAATTGTGTTTGTGTATGTGAGTGTGTGTCTATATGTATGTATGAGTATACATGTGTGTGTATGTGTTAGTATAGGTTTGTGTATATGTGCATGTATCTGTGTGTGACTGTGTGTATATATGTATGTATACGAGTATACGTGTGTGTATATGTGTTTGTGTGTATTTGTGTATATATGTATCTGTGAATATACATGTGTGTTTGTCTGTATATATATTTGTGTGTGCGTGTGTGTGTATTTGTTTATGTGTGTACATATATGTTTGTGTGTGTGTTTATGTGTATGCTTAAATGTGCGTTTGTGTGTGTGTGTATGTTTATGTATGTACATGTTTGTGTATATATATGCATATATGTCTGTGTGTGTGTTTATGTGTATGCTTAAACGCGTTTGTGTGTATATGTTTATGTATGTACATGTTTGTGTATATATATGCGTATATGTCTGTGTGTGTGTGTGTGTTTATGTGTATGCTTAAATGCGTTTATGTGTATATGTTTATGCATGTACATATATATTTGTGTATATATGCACATATGTTTGTGTGTGTATGTTTATGTGTGTGTATAAACGTACGTGTGTGTGTGTGTGTGTGTATATATTTATGCGTGTACATATATGTTTCTGTGCATATGTCTGTATGTTTATGTGTGTGCATAAATGTGTGTGTGTGTATATGTTTATGTGTGTACATATATGTTTGTGTATATATGTGTGCGTGTACCCTTAATGACTCCGCTGGCGAGTCCAGGGATGCCCTGTATCTGTGTGAGTTCGTTGTGTGTGAAGTGTTCGTCACAGGCGGCGCTGAGTTCAGAGCTGTTGCAGAAGAGTCTCCACACGTCTGTGGTTTTTTCCAGTGGTGCAACCGATGGCGGCGCTGCAGTGCTGTTGAAGAGCTCACTGCCGTTCACTGAGTCCTGCGGTAAAACCTCGCGCAGCGTCTTTACACACTGACTGTCCTTCAGCTCATGCTGAGACAGACTCATGTTGCCCAGCATACACACACTGCAGGATGAACACACCATAAACATATAAATATATATCATGATAATATCGTAACATGATATAATATCATGATAATAACATATCGGGATTTAATAGTATTATATTGTGATATTGTATCGCGATATAATATAATATCATGATATAGTAATATAATATTGTATCGTAATGTAATATCATGATAGTACTGTATAATGTTATAAAAAATATCGCAATACTATCGTATCATGATATATCATGATATAATAATATAATAATGTGATAATATTGTATTACAATATAATATAATATTGTATCGTAGTATAATATCATGATATTACTGTATCATGTTATGATAATATAATATTGTAATAGCATCGTATTATGATATAATAACAATATTTCCATGATATGGCAGCGTAATATAATAATACAATATTGTGATAATATTGTATTACGATATAATAATATAGCCATGATAATATCGTATCGTAATTTAACATCATGATATTATTGTATAATCTTATTAAAAAAATATCGCAATACTATCGTATTGTGATATGATATAATATAATATCGTGACAACATGGCACTATGATATAACATAATATTGTGATAATATAGCATTGTCATATAATATCATGATAATATTGTATTGTGATATAATATAACCATGATAATATCATATTGTAATATAATATCATGATATTACTGTATCATGTTATAATGAAATAATATTATCATATTATTGTTTCGCAATATAATATAATACTATGATATAATAATATAATATTGTATCGTAATATAATATCATGATATAATAATTTTACATTGTGATAATATTGCATCGTAGTATAACATCATGATATTATTGTATCATATTATGATAATATAATATTGTAATAGTATCGTATCATGATACAATAACAATATTTAAATAATTTGGCATCGTAATATAATAATAAAATATTGTGATAATATTGTATTATGATATAATAATTTAACCATGATAATATTGTATCGTAATATAATATTATGATAGTATTGTATAATGTTTTAAAAAAATATCGCAATACTATCGTATCGTGATATGATATAATATCATAATATAATAATACAATATTGTGATAATATTGTATTACGATAAAATAATATAACCATGATAAAATCGCATTGTAATATAATATCATGATAGTATTGTATAATGTTATAAAAAATATCGCAATATTATCGTATCGTGATATGATATAATATAATATCGTGACAACATGGCACCGTGATATAACATAATATTGTGATAATATAGCATTGTCATATAATATCATGATAATATTGTATTGTGATATAATATAACCATGATAATATCATATCGTAATATAATATCATAACTGTATCATGTTATAATGAAATAATATTATCATATTATTGTTTTGCGATATAATATAATATTATGATATAATAATATAATATTGTGGTAATATTGTATCGTAATATAATATCATGATATAATAATTTAACATTGTGATTATATTGTATCGTAGTATATCATCATGATATTATTGTATCATATTATGATAATATAATATTGTAATAGTATCGTATCATGATATAATAACAATATTTCCATAATATGGCATCGTAATATAATAATAAATTATTGTGATATTATTGTATTACAATATAATAATATAACCATAATATCCTATCGTAATATAATATCATGAAAGTACTGTATAATGTTTTAAAAAAATTGCAATACTATCATATCATGATATAATATTATAATATTGTGATAATACTGTATTACAATATAATAATATAACCATGATAATATTGTATCGTAATATAATATCATGATAGTATTGTATAATGTTATAAAAAATAACGCAATACTATCGTATCGTGATATGATATAATATCGTGACAACATGGCACCATGATATAACATAATATTGTGATAATATAGCATTGTAATATAATATCATGATAATATTGTATTGTGATATAATATAACCATGATAATATCATATCGTAATATATCATGATATTACTGTATCATGTTATAATAATATAATATAATATAATATTGCGATAACATGGCATTGTGATATAATAACAATATTGTGATAATATGGCATCGTAATATATCATGACAATATCGTAACGTGATATAATAATATAACATAATAATATCATATCCTAATGTAATATCATGCTATTTATGTATCATGTTATGATAATATAACATCATTATACTATCTTATCGTGATATAATATAATAATGTGATAACATGGCATAGTGATATAATAACATAATATTGTGATAATATGGCATCGTAACATGATATCATGATAATATCTTATCGTAATATAATATCCTGATATAACTGTACCATGTTATAATAAAATATCAGAATACTATCGTATCGTGATATAATATAATATCGTGATAACATGACATTGTGATATAATAACAATATTGTGGTAATATGGCATTGTAATATAATATTATGATAATATCGTATCGTGATATAATAATATAATATCGTAATACTATTGTATCGTGATATACTAAAATAATATTGCGATAATATGACATAGTAATATCATGATAATATCGTATCGTAGGCACTTGTGAATGTGCCGATACTCACGGGAATGACGGCGGGCTGAATGCGGACACCAGCGCGCCGGTGTAGATGGACAGAATAGATATGATCACGCAGGCCAGAAACACAGACGCCAGCTTGTTGACGTATTTGACTCCCACAAACACCAGCAGGGACATGAGCAGCAAGAAGATGGAGCCGTACACACGCATGTTATTCAACATGGCCGCAGCCTCGCCATCAGGGGTGTCGGAAACGAAGATAGCGGCGCCGGGAGCAATGTACATCTGCGGAAAACACAAACCACAAACACCACATTCAGCTTCTCATGTAGTTTTTGGGTTGTTTCTAGTCTAGTCTACAGTGCTAAGCATAAATAAATGTGTGTGTGTGTGTGTGTGTGTGTGTGTGGTGTGTGTAAAAAAGCAGATTCGCACCAGCAGGATCTCAATGGCTCCGAGGATGTACATGGAGCCTGCAAACGTGGTTCCCAGATAGAAGCAGGAGCCGACGGCACCACCGAACTCAGGACCCAGAGAACGAGAGATCATGAAGTACGAGCCTCCAGCTGCAGCACACACACACACATGCACATATGCACACACACACATATATATATGCACGCACACACACACACACACGCACATATGCATTCACACACATATATGCACGCACACACACACACGCACGCACATATGCATTCACACATATATATGCACGCGCACACACACACGCACACACATGCATACAGACATAAACACACACATATGCACGCACATACACACATACATAAACATATATGCATACACAAACACGCGTGCACACACAATTACACACACATACACACACATACATACAAAAATAACACATACACACACACACAAACATACAAACACAGACACACATGAATACACACACACACAAACATACAAACACAGACACACATGAATACACACACACACACAAACATATACACAAACATACATAAACACACAAAGATATATACAGACACAAACACACACAAACAAACATGCATGAATACACGCCACAACAAACACACACCACATATACACAAATACACACACACACACACACAGACATATACACAATCATACATAAACACACACAGATATATACAGACACAAACACACATACAAACACAGACACACATGAATACACACACACACAAACATACAAACACAGACACACATGAATACACACACACACACAAACATATACACAAACATACATAAACACACAAAGATATATACAGACACAAACACACACAAACAAACATGCATGAATACACGCCACAACAAACACACACCACATATACACAAATACACACACACACACACACAGACATATACACAATCATACATAAACACACACAGATATATACAGACACAAACACACACGCATGAATACACACCACAACAAACACACACCACATATACACAAATACACACACACACACACACACACAATCATACATAAACACACACACAAATATATACAGACACAAACACACACGCATGAATACACACCACAATAAACACACACCACATATACACAAATATATACACACACAGACATACACACACACACAAACACACAGACATATACACAATCATACATAAACACACACACAGATATATACAGACACAAACACACACAAACAAACATGCATGAATACACACACCACATATACACAAATATACACACATGCACACACACAAAGACCCACGCATCCCAAATAAACAAATACGCACATGTGCATGCGCACACACACACACACACACACACACATCCAATATAAACAAATACGCACATGTACACACATAACACACATACACAAATATGCACATGCATACAAACACACACATAAACACACACATCAACACAAATATACATTTGCACACATCAAAAACACACACAGACATACAAGGACAGATCACAGACACACACATAGTGACACGGGAACATGCGCATGCACACACACACCCCATATACACAAATATACACAAACACACACACAACCATCACAAAAAGCACACAACATACACACAAGCACACACACACACACACATCAAACATGCAAACACAAAAACACACACATTCACAAATCACATATACACAAATATACACAAACAATCGCACACACACACATACACAAGCCCACATCACACAATCACACACACACACCCCACAAGCGCACATCACACACGCACACACATACATACCAACAGGTGTGTGTTAGTCACTATGTTAACTCTACAACAGCAGGAGAGAGAGCGTCAACAAACCGCACAACATCACAACACAACACACACTACACTACAGCTTCTGCTCGATACAGGAGAGACGGCTTACCTGGAACCACTCCATTAGTGGCGATGGCACTCATAGATATTGCAGTCAGCAGTGTCTGAACACACACACACACACACACACACACACACACACACACACACACAATCAATATTCAAAGCTTTTTTAGAAAGTAAAAATGCAGAGTTGTGTGTGTGTGTGTGTGTGTGTGTGTGTGTGTCTGTATGTGAGTGTGTGCATCTATGTGTGTGTGTGACTCACGCAGCAGCAGCAGATGAAGACGATACACAGCGCCTGCAGGACTCCAGCCGTCCCCACGACCCAGGTCAGCCGGAGGAACAGAATCACCCCGAAGATGTTCTGCAGACACGGCAGGTACACACCCATGAACGTGCCCATCTGAGGAGACTGAACACACACACACACGCAGGGGGAAGCAGTCAGTCACGCAGGCCTCTGATCTGTGTGTGTGAGACTGAGTGAGGTGTCTTTCTCTCTCTGTGTATGTGTGTGTCCACGTGTCTGTGTGTGTATCTGTATTTGTGTCTGTGTGTGTCTCTTTCTCTAAATGTGTGTGTATGTGTGTGTCTGTGTATCTGTTTTAGTGTCTGTGTGTGTCTCTTTCTCTGAATGTGTGTGTATGTGTGTGTCTGTGTGTGTGTGTATCTGTTTTTGTGTCTGTGTGTGTCTCTTTCTCTGAATGTGTGTGTATGTGTGTGTCTGTGTGTGTGTGTATCTGTATTTGTGTCTATGTGTGTCTCTTTCTCTGAATGTGTGTGTATGTGTGTGTCTGTGTGTGTGTGTGTATCTGTTTTTGTGTCTGTGTGTGTCTCTTTCTCTGAATGTGTGTGTATGTGTGTGTCTGTGAGTGTGTGTATCTGTTTTTGTGTCTGTGTGTGTCTCTTTCTCTGAATGTGTGTGTATGTGTGTGTGTGTATCTGTATTTGTGTCTGTGTGTGTCTCTTTTTCTGAATGTGTGTGTGTGTGTGTGTGTGTGTGTGTGTGTATGCATGTCTGTCTGTCTGTGTGTGTGTCTCTTTCTCTGAATGTGTGTCTGTGTGTGTTTGTGTGTGTCTCCAGGTAAGTATTTGTTTTGTGTCTTTGTATCTGTGTGTGTTTGTGTGTCTGTGTGTGTTTGTGTCTCTTTCTCTGAAAGTAAGTGTCTGTGTCTGTCTGTGTGTGTGTGTGTATGTGTGTGTCTTTCTCTGAATGTGTGAGTTTATGTCCGTATGTGTGTATGTGTGTGTGTGTGTGTGTGTGTATGTGTGTCTCTGTGTGTGAGTCTCTTTCTCTTTGTGTGTGTATGTACATCTGTGTGCATGTGTGTGTCCCCAACTGAGTATTTGTTGTGTGTGTCTTTGTCTCTGTTTGTGTGTCTGTGTTTGTGTTTATGCATGCATGTCTATCCGAGTGCGTGTATGTGTGTGTCTATGTGTGTATCTGCATGTGTGTGTGTGTGTGTGTTTCTTTCTCTGAATGTGTGTCTGTGTGTGCATGTACGTGTGCATATGCGTGTTTGTGTGTCTTTCTCTGAATGTGTGTGTCTATGTGTATGTGTGCGCGTGTGTATGTATGTATCTGTGTGTCTGTGTGCGAGTCTCTTTCTTTGTGTGTGTCTGTACGTCTGGGTGCATGTGTGTGTCTGTGTGCCTCTCTCTCTGACTGTGTGTATGTACGTCTGTGTGTATGTATGTCTGTGTGTGTGCGTGTCTTTCATTGAATGTGATTATGTATGTCAGTGTGTGTGTGTGTGTTCACCTTGCTGGGTTTGCGTTTCTCCCCGATGCTCTCTGCCTCTTCGTGCTCTTTCGCTCCCTGTGTGAGGTTTGTGTAGTTTGCCAGACGATTGAGCAGAGACGACACTTTAGGACGAGTGTCCATCTCCTCCTGCACACACACACACACACACGCACACGCACACACACACACACACACACACACACACACACACACACACACACACACACACACCTTTCATCATTGCTAGAGAATGACTTCATAAACAGGATAACGGTCACCTCAGGCCTTATTTCACTCTAAAGACAACATTACAGCCTTAAAATAACGAGTATAAAATAATGACAACAAAATAATCATCATAAATAATACAGGAAAATGTTCAAACAGGTTTTAATAATGTAAACATATTATTAAAATGCTCTTTTTTTAATTGTGACTAAGTTAAATTCACTAGTACAGCTGTAAATGTGCATTTTAACAGGTTTTGTATTCAATACTTTTATTTTTTTTAACAATTTTACTAAATTAAATACAGCCATGAACACTTTTAACATGCTTAATTGTGATGCAAATCTTGGTCGCTCTGTTGTCTTGATGTAAGATGTGATGAAATAGTTTTAACAGGCTCATGGTAAAGAGATTGAGATGCAGCGTAAGGAAACAGCGAGCGCTCAAACCTCAAACAGAGCCAGATTCCTGTCGTAGAAATCATCGTCATCCATAGCGTGAGAGTTATTGATGTAGACGCTGGACAGCTTCACTCCACCATCACCTGATACACACACACACACACACATATATAAGAAGACACAAACACATACAAACATGTGCACATACACACACACACACGAAAACATAAACACATACAAACAAATGAACACACACGTTCACATATGCACACACATAAAAAACACAAACACGTGCACATGCATACACAAACACACACAAAAACACAAACACATGCCTATACACATACCCACAAACACGAAAACACATAGACATGAACACACACGCACACACAGGTATGCACACGTACGAAAACACGAACAAGAGAGCATACACATGCACACACACACACACGCAAACACACACATGCGAAAACCCAAACACGTACACACATACAAACACATGAACATGCACGTGCACATATGCACAGACAGACAAACACGTGCACACACAACACACAGATATACACACACACACACACAAATACACATGCACACACACAAAAACACATGCACACACACAAAAACACAAACATGAACACACACGTGCACACACACACAAAAACAAATACACGTGAACACACGAAAACACATGCACACACACACACACAAATGCATACGCATGAACACACGTGCACACACACACACACACACACACACACAAACAAATACATGTGCACACACACACGAAAACACATGCAAACAAACAAAAATGCATGCACATGAACACACATGCACACACACAAAAACACAAACATGAATACACATGCACATACACACACACACAAACAAATACATGTGCACACACAAGACAACACATGCACACACACAAAAATGCATACGCATGAACACACATGCACACACACAAAAACACTAACATGAACACACACGTGTAAATGCACACACAAACACACACGTACACACACAAAAATGCATGCGCATGAACACACATGCACGCACACACACAGATATGCACACCCACAAACACAAACATGAACACACACAACACGCACGAAAACACACATGAACACGCATGCACACACACATAGATATGCACACACAAAACATGCACAACATGTACACATGTGCACAGACACATACACATAAACACACACGTGCACACTCAAACATATGCGCACACACACAAAAACAAACACATGAACACACACATACACAAACACACACACACAAAGATATGCACACACAAAAAAACACATAAACACACACGAAACACATACACATGAACACACACGAAACACCTACACATGAACACACATGCATGCACAAACACACACAGAATCGCACACACACGAAAACACCCACATGAACACATACACACAGACATGCGTACACTCAAAAACATAAACGTCATGCACACACACAATCAACAAAATACATGCACAAAAACAAACATGCACAAATACATACACAAGCATACTCACACACACACACACACACACACACACACACACACACACACACACACACACACACACACACATACAAGTTTATAGGTCAGTATAAGTGTTTGAGAAACCTGTCAGAAAACAATCAGTCATTATACACTGTTATAAACGATAGTCATTATAAATGTGTATTTCAGTCCAGCAGATGTGGACGCATCTCAGTCTTATGTTGGATCACACGACAATAAAGTGCGTCACCAGAAGAAAATAGTCAGCACACACACACTCTCACTTCCCCAACACACACACATATATGAAATTTCTGCCTTGCAACACACTTTAACATAACGACACACTCTGTGCAAACACACAGTCCATAACACACAGCAGTACATCTGCATCTCTGAGACAAACCTTCTGCCATTAAAAAACAAAACATTTAACGAAACAGTTCTGAATAACACAAAAATAAAATAAATATAATATCATAAATAAAAAAAATATATTAATATAATATAATAATAAATAAATTTTAATATAATACAATAATAAATATAATAAATATAATATATATATATATATATATATATATATATATATATATATATATATATATATAATAWTATTATATATATATATATATATATATATATATATATATATATATATAAATAATAATAAATAAAAATAATATAATATATAATATATATTTATATATACATTTTTATATATTATATTTATTTAATAATTTTAATATAATATAATATATATAATATAATAATGAATAAATATATATATATATATATATATATATATATATATATATATATATATATATATATATTATATATATATATATATAGTATATTATATATATATATATATATATATATATATATATATAAATATATAATAAAAATAATAGAATATATATATATATATATATATATATATATATATATATATATATATATATATATATATATATATATATATATGTATATATATATATATATATATATATATAAATATAAATAATATATAATATATAATTATATATTAATTTGTATATGGCTGATTCCAGCGTTATGGACGTGACATTTGCAGAAAAAAAATGAAACGTATATACTCGGAGAATGTATATGTTAACAGAATATTGAAATATCTGTTTATATTTTTATTACCCCTTAACCATGGAGTTTAGGCATCAAAAAAATATCAGTCTATGCAGGTGTTTTATATTTAAAATGACGGCAAAATGAATGCGTTACGGACGTGACAAAAAAAAGACATGAGTTTTGTGAGTTGACATACTTGGTTAAAATTCTGTGAATAAAAATGCAGAAGCCAAAAATATTTATAACAGTCAAAAGGATAAGGGTTGGCTCTGCATGGGACATATATAATTCATTTTATTTACTTTTTCATTTTTGCATTAATGAGGAAAAACTATCGTTACGGACGTGACTTGTCTTCGTTACGGACGTGACTGCTCTGAAATTGACAGTTGACACATTATGAAAATCAGATAAATGCTTTCAAAACTTGACAAAAGACCTATTTGTGGATATCTGTTGGGTGTGTAAACAAATAAACTTTAACCTCTGAAACATCTGAATGGTAAGGTTGCACAATTTATCAAACTTAAATAGATATCACCTTGTTATATTTAATTCGTATTATGGCATGTGTGTTGTTAAAGGTTAACGCACGTTCGAATGTTCAAAACTCAATTCGGAAACAGTGGTGCATGCTAACATGGTGCTTTTATTCTCTGAGTAATATAGAATTGATAATAAACAAAATCAGCTATAATAGGCCTATATTTATCGGGCTCCTTTCCAGACAAACTTGAATTGAATCATTGCCCGACTGTTAGTGCGCAAGACCGTGTCTACGTGGCGAATATTCAAAATCTAGTTGTGTCACAGTTATGGCAGTATTATATTTGACAAAGTTTATTTTAGTTTATTCTAGTTAATGTGTTAGTCGATTGAATAAATAGCTTAATTTGTCCACTCGCGCTTGCTTTCTTTTTCTCGTCGGCAGTCACTTCAGGACAGGTTGAAAAAAATTAAACAGAGGACCAGGATGAGAGAGAAAACTTTATTATGAAAGGTTTTGTGAAAAATAGCCATTAATTGCAGGCATGTACGATGGATGACTATAATGTTTATATTTTTAGGCTATAGTTTATAACCGATTGTGTAAAATATTGAATGACATTACAGCTGCAGGTGCTATCGATTTACTAATAAATTAAATACTCCTATAATGTAGTTAAAGCTTAGATCAATATCAAGATTTTATTCTTATTTTGCCGCCTGTAAAATTATTTTAATAAGCACTCAAGCACATTTGCCGGGTGCTTGAAATCTTTGAAAATGTTTTCATTTTAATGTAGGCTATAGCCTATTTTCCAGCTTTGAAAGTGCTTAGATTTTGGATAAAGCAAGTGCAAGTGCCTGCAGCCTGACCCACGGCGTGCGCATTTTGAGCAAAAGACCAAATGCATGGAGGTTATTGATTTAGCGCCCTGCATGCGCGCCTCGAGTTTTGCCATTGCCCGCTTTGTGAGCTCCAGAGGAAAAGCATGTTACCTCAGTGGCGTCTTTCATTCTTCAATCAAATGAAAGCAGAGGCGGGGTTTCCTTTGAGGTGACAAAGTGTGTTGTCAAGATACGGCGAACTTTTTAATAACGGAGTAGAGACTTGTGGTCGCTCTTTTAAGTCATCCAAAGTTGTATGACTTTACAAATCTTGAATTTTATAATATTATTTTAAAAATTAAATTATGACAAAATTGACAGCAACATTAGCGCACAATAGACCAGCTGATTCAGTTGTTACCAATAGTGACATATACAAAAGAGCACCGTGCTCCTTTTTTTCTTTTTAATATAAAATGCATTGCGGAGCGCCTCACGTCTCTGGAATGAAAAAGCGCGTTCGTTGTGATCGGCCTCTATGAGCAACACATATTTGTTAACTCGCAGAACAGTAACACGTGCAAACACGTGCTTACAGATGTATTTTGCCAAAGAAGCAAAATGAAAGAAGGATATTCTGGCCACAGTTTGACACAGGAGTTGACAGGAGTTGACGAACCAGCGCTGATGCTGGTCGTCTGTGCAGCCTGGAGCCGCGTCATAAACTCAACAGCTTATAAAACATGTATGCAAATTAATACAGTATCACATGTAAATAACAAAATTGTTATATCCTTAGCCTATATTTAACAAAAAGTATAGGTTCAAAGCCTTATGGTTCATTGTCATTATCTTTCACTATACTCAGCGCGCGCGCGCACATGAACCGCAAGTAAGACAGAGGAAATAGGCTAATAAATCATAATTAAGACATAATCTTTAAAATGACTTCTATTAAAATGTTGACAGGCTTGTAATATTATAACAGCGGAGCATTAATTGAATGGATTTTTTCCGTAAAGCAATCTATTTGAGCTAGCCTAATATTTTTGAATTGACGGAAGAAAAAAAAACACTATTGGACAAACAGTCTATGCCGATTCTTAAAAAGCATTCAGTCAATGTTTTCGTTTTGTAATCTTAATTTGTCATTTAAGTAAAAAGGTTTAGAGCAGGATTTAATTAAATTATTTTTGTTAGTTTATTCAGTTATTCTGTGCTGCTAAAAAACACTGCAGGTGAGTGAAGATGCTCCTTCTGTATGCTGTTTGCATGTTAAAATAACCTAAATCAGTATTTTAAAATGCAATATTTAATGTGTCAGACAAAATAGGCACGTCAATTTTTTTATTAAATAATATTTTGATATTAATCTGTTAACGGTTAATATTCGCTTAACGAGCGGTTGTTGATTGGCAAAATGAATCGAAATCAGCATTCCTAGTTTGGCATAAATTGTATCTTAACTATTTGATCTATTGTTTGACGGTCAGTTACCCTATCTACAAAAGAAACAAGAAGTGCTTCAACACAAGGTGCTGCATCGCCAAAACACCAAGATTATGCGCCAAGATTATGGCATGTAAAATGTTGTTCTCTTTATTAAACATTTATTTTTGAAATGTTACTAAAATGGTTTATAGCTAACTGAAATGTTCAGTTCTTGATATAACATATGGATGTTATGTAATGTAAGTCAGTAATTGTAATGCAGCATCATAATGAACAAATATGCGCTAGTCATTGGCTTATATTAATAAGGAGTTCAAAAATGGTCACGTCCGTAACGCAAAATTGTAGTTGTTTAAAGCAAAGACCTGAGATGAGTTGGCGATCATAATTAGTATGGACATATTTTGGCTTTGTATACAAAGTTTCATTTTATTTGTTATAATATTTATTCCACAATATAAACTTTTTCATTAAATCGTTACGGACGTGACACGTGACCGAAGCTGCGTGATGTCTTAAATATGTAGCTCATAAATCAAAAGGGCAGTAATGTTATGAAAAAGTAAGGGTAATTATTTATACTACAGACTCCAATCCTTCTGCAGAATGATTACTGTTAACATAAAGCATGGAAAAGGTGAGTCTTTAATCCCTTTTTTAAAGCACGAAATGTGGTTGGATTATAATGAAATTTACCATTGGCACAATCCTCATATTTCATGGATAAACAAACCAATTTCCTTAAAAATTCAACAAGAGCACATCATTACAATAAAATATAGACCTTAATGAGCAAATTTAAATAGGTTTTGTTATTTTGGTCAAAAGTTTATTTTTTCATGATAAGGTTGACATTTTCATGGAATTGACCATATATACATTTTATATATTATATTTTTATAATAATTTTAATATAATATAATATATATAATATAATAATAAATAAATAAATATAATATATATAACATAATTGTAAATATGAACTTAAAGACTCCACTAGAGTTATTCTTGACTGTCTCTGCTTCCTGAAATACACATTCAGCTTCAACTATCATCTAATAATCAAGTCTAATAACATCTTCTGTGTGTGTGTGTGTGTGTGTGTGTGTGTGTGTGTGTGTGTGTGTGTGTGTGTGTGTGTGTGTGTGTAATAATCTGCAGGTTTCACCAAGTCAAACCTGTGTGTGTGTGTTTACTAGGGTTGCACAATATATGGTTTAAGCATGGATATGGCAGTCTCTTCATTCACAATAGTCATACATCGTAGGATATGTGCAATGTAGGGTTTGTATTAAAATTGATCATGTGCACGTGTTTTTGATGCCTGTGATTAAAAAATGATGTTAAATGCATCAGGTATAAGGAATCGTACTACTTGTGACTAACTATGATTATTTTTATTGAATTATTTTTATGTTTATCATTCAGTTACTGAACTTAAATACTGTGAGACTCAAGACATAATAAACATGTATTTTTGTTGTATATTTTTCTTGACTTTATTTTCAAATCATTTCGCATGAAAATACTCACAACACATAGAGAAATGACCAGCAAATATCACAGAACAACTGCGGAAATATGTTGGAGAAATTTACTAATTAGATTTATTGGATTTATGGAGATGCACTCCCACTGCAGAATCATCATCTAACATTATGAGTTATTTTCAAATAGAGATAAAGGGCTCTATTTTAATGATCTAGGTGGAAAGTCTAAAGCTTTCATGGTGCAAAAGCATTAAGGGCATGTCTCACGCCCCATTCACACGGGACTACAGCGTCAACGCTTGACGGAAGGCGTGTCTGAAGTTGGGGCTGACGCGATCGTCATAGCAGTGTCAGCCAATGAAATTCAGTCAGCAATAGGCCACTGTCTAGCTGGTGTATTTGCATACAGCGATCTGATTGGTTGACACTTCCACAATGCAGTTCGGCAACGCCTGACGTCACCCATTCAAAGTGAATGGGAAACATTGACGCTGACGCCCCGTGTGAATGGGGCGTCGGGGTTTCTGCAGGTTTCACCAAGTCAAATTTTAAGACTTTTTAAAGACTATATGAATGAAATTTCCGACTTTCAGAGGGCAAAATGCTAAGTATTTTTGTCATGGCCAGTGGATTGTTTTTCTTACTTGCCCCATTAAAATAAAAGTTCAGTTATTTCTTAGCAACACATTTTAAATAATGTGTCAAAGAAGCAAACTCTAGTTAAATGCATCATTTTTATTACAATTTATTCATTTTCTCTTCGGCTTAATCCCTTTAATAATCAGAGGTCACCACAGCAGAATGAACCGACGTTTTTTATTACCATACCTTTTTTTTTTTTAAAGACGAGTTTTAAAAAATATAATAAACTAAATTTTATCCACAGCATACATTTATGAACAAATGCACGAAGAACTTTTAAAGAAATGTTACTGTAAGGAGGTAAAGAAGATAATTAAACCATATTGGTAAATTTCAGATGGATTGTGTGTATCGATTGGGTAGCTTTACACAGAAAAATACAAATTAAGACCTGCTTAAAAGTATTTAAGACCTACAACACCATATTTCAGTGAATTTAAAACTTTAAGGCATAATCTTTTTGAAATTTAAGACATTTTAAGACCCAGCGGGCACCATTCTGTCTGAATCCACTTTTACTATATTAAGGATGGAGAAATCCGCTCTGCACCTGGTGCATGGTCTAACAGGGCTGTGCTTATAATCTTAATGAGTTCTGGGTGTGTTTTGAGCATATTGTGCATTAACCAATTAGAGTCTCGTCTCTCATTCCCTTTAAGAGTCAGTTGCGTCGCTCCATGGTGCATTTAATATTTACATGGTGGCTTTGTCACAGTGTAAAAACTGAACGCTTCACTAGTGAGAAAACAGTTGAACAGAGCATCTGCAGCGCAAGGATAAAGAACAAGCCTCCTCCATTCAGCCGCTTTACTTTACTCCTTTACTTTACTCCTTTACTTTGGTGGAGTGAGGAAACGGTGGTAACATCCATCAGCCCACATGTTTAATCTCCTTTGTTAAGAGCAGAGATTTGTGTCTGAACTATTTCTAGATTCAGTTCTGATCTCCAGCAGAGAAATAAATAAACAATAATAATAAAGTGTGATCAGAAAACTGAGTTATATCCAAACACACGTCCTGTTCTTATCCCCATATGCTGATGCAGACATCTCCAAAACCCCACAGCTGGACACATCTACACTTGTGTTTATTAAAGCAGATATAAATCTGCAGATAATCAATAATACTGCTAATAATGATCACATTATGCACACATTATAACACCTCTGAAGCAACGCCGACGGATCCACAATGCAGTTCGGCAATGCCTAACATCACCCATTCAAAGTGAATGGGAAGCGTTGAAGCTGACGCCCCGTGTGAATGGCGCGTAACTATAGCCAAGGTAAGCCACTCACTCCCTTTTGCACTCTCACACACACACACACACACACACACACACACACACACACACACACACACACACACACACACACACTGTTATTGCGTCACTGCATTCTTCCCTGAGGTGTGCTGTTCAGGTATGAAGCTCTTGAAATGAGAAGATTTCTGTGTGTGTGTGTGTGTGTGCGTGTGTGTGTGTGTGTGTGTGTGTGTGAGTGTGTTAAAGCGTTTGTGTGAAGGGTATTTCCCCTTTTAGATGATGATGTTGCAGACTCCGAGTCCCACCCTCACAGCCGAACACTGCGCTGCACTGACTAGCACTTACAGTAATTAAAATAGATTCTGAGGCTGAACTACAACTGCCAAACAGAAACCTTTCAACTTAAAAAGCTGGTAAAAATATAACCGAATGAAGCCAAAACTAAAAAAACAAATGAGGTTAGTGTGTAAAACTGTGTGCATTAATTATGGAAGTTAGTTTTATTTTAGTTGTTTATGCATACTTGTGTCATTGAGCATTCTCATCACTATTACTTCAATAACAATATGAGAGTATCCTGGTTCAGATCATAGTAGGGTGTATCACTGTATGTTTAGTTGGGTTTTAATACCAATACATGCCTAATATATACAAATACGAGTGGGGGAATAAGTATTGAACACATCAGAAAACAGAGAGTGTCAAAATCTGGATAATCTGTGGGCCTCGTCTATCAAATCTGAGCTTTATTCTGTATTCTCTATTGGATTCGGCTCAGGTGATTGGCTGGGCCATTCTACAGGTTGGTTTTCTTTCTCTGAAAGCATCTGAGAGTCTCTTTGGCTGTGTTTTGGATCATTATCTTGCTGAAATGGTTTCATCTTCATCCTCTGCTGATGTAGATGTTAAACTGAAGCAGCTGATGTTCATTTACACTGAGGAAGGGCAGACGGTTACTCAAGAGAGATTTCAGCTGCTGTCTGGGCTCTCACTGCTGAACTAGACCTCCCTTTTTTCATGTGTTCAATACTTTTGCCCTGCATCATTTCATTTTACTACACAGAAGGTCATTTGTAAAGTAATTAGTTTTGTTTTATTTGCATATCTGGATTTCTTTGGGTGTCGCCAACATCCAGGGAAAATTTCAAGTCAACAGCACCTTTAGAAATTTCCCCTGCTGCATATACAGCGTATAATCAATATGAACTAAATAAATATGAACACTCTTTTCTATCAGCAGAAATGCCTGCAGTAGGTGCGTCTCACCTTGTTCGTGGCTGCGGTCCGGTGTTTCAGCCCCTGTGGAGGTGTTGAAGGCCCCAGATGCCTCGCTGACACTCTCTCTGGAGCCGAAGCGGACCCTGGCATTGGAGCGGGCGCTGATGTCCGGCGACGTGTCCGGCAGATCCTCCGCTTTGGTTGGGGTCACGGTGAAGCGCACGGAGGAGGCCATGGCAGCGTCCCGCACCGCCGGCTGCTGGGAGTCCATCAGGACGGAGTCCCCGGGGGTCACTCAGCTGACGACGCGTGCAGCACACACACACAACATCATTCTACTATCAGATGATGCACGAAAACAACCAAAACACACTCCTATGAGCTTAACAGAGCACCACTAATTGAACAATACGAGGAATCTGTGCGTTCAGTGTACGAGTGTGAATCCCTAAAAGAGCTCGTTTTTGCTCAGATCAGCGCTTGAATCTGCTGCGTCAGCGCTTTATGGCTCTGTGGGACATCATCTGACAGTGTGTGACAAATTAACACTGCTCTTCTACTGTTATTCAACATAAAGCACGCTTTGTTTATACAGAACACTGTCGTGAGAAACAACGGTGGATGATGGATCAAGTGTGTGTGTGTGTGTGTGTGTGTGTGAGAGAGAGAGAGGGAGGTAGGGGAGAAAAAGAGAAACAGAACAAAATGGAGTTCAAACATGTCGCAAAATACTGAACCTAAAAACTGGTTCTAGCTGGTCTATAGCAAAAATAGGAGAATCATAATACACGGATGACCTCACAAGTAACATCTCAACAGTGTTCAGCCAGAGTCAGAAAAAAACAACAAGCAAAAACAAAAGCACAGATGCATATAATATGTATTAGTGCAGGGGTTCCCAAACTTTTCAGCCCACGACCCCCAAAATAACAATTCCAGTGACTCGCGACCCCCAATATCCTCTGAGGTGGTTATAAATACAGAAACCTTGCATGCAATGACGCAGACACACCAATTAAATTTGTGTCAGTGCTTTAAATGTGCCAGAAAGTATAACCTGATGTTATAAAATCAAAATGCATCCGACGCTATTGCTGCCTTTAATATAATGTAATTACCCCAGGGGTCGCAATCCAATAGAACTAGTAACTATAAGCTACTATAGTAACTATATAGTATATAGTAACTATTAACAACTATTTTTATTTTCAGTATAGTTATGGATAAAATATGTTAATTCTTATGGTTTAATAAAAATAAATAGATTTTTGGAAATCACCAGGCGACCCCCCTTCATTGCCCCGCGACCTCTCGGGGGGTCCCGACCCCCACTTTGGGAACCACTGTATTAGTGTATATACATACAGTTTAAGTCAGAATTAAAAATGTTCTTTTTTTAAATATTTCCCAAATGATGTTGAACAGATTCAGGAAATGTTCACAGTATGTCTGATAATATTTTTTCTTCTGGAGAAAGTCTGATTTGTTTTATTTCAGCTAGAATAAAAGCGGTTTTTAATTTTTTAAACATCATTTAAAGGTCAATATTACTAGCCCCATTAAGCTAAAGGTGAGCTGCTGACCGTGAGCTGTTATAGAGAGAGCGCGCGCGAGTCTACTTTAGTGAACAGAACCTGCATATGTTGCGAGTAACAGGTAATCCAGTTGTAAATAATATTCAGTTTGTGGCACAGAGGGATCGTTTGGGAGCCGCGTGCGAAGTATGAACAAGCACTTAGCAGTCAGAATGAGACCGAAAGTGTGCACTTCATTTAAATGATCATATCGCATTGTAGAGTTATGATTACGACAAGCGTTTGATATGTTTTTTTTCTCTTTCATAGCGAACCCACAGTTGTGCATGAAAATAAATGTTTACAGTGTCAGTATAACTACTCTAGCCTATATATTGTTGAATATAATCTGATAATGGCAAACGTCTGATTTTTTTATGACAGATTGCAAGCATATATCTCAAACATAATAATTCAACATCAGAAATATTATAAGTAGAATAGAATTATTTATAGAAGCCAGTAGACCACATAATATTATTACCGATGTTGTGCCATATGTTTGTTTTGACCATACCTTTATTTTACATCTACAGAATCGTGAGAAAATCGTAATTTTATTTTAAGCAAAAAAATCTCGATTCTCCTTTTAGCCAGAATCGTGCAGCTCTATATACCAGTGGTTCTCAAACTGTGATACGTGGGCTTCCTTCTAGTGGTACACACGAGTAATGTAGTATGTCATATGTACATGCAACATATTTTTAAAATGTATCAAAAATAGTTCATATATGAATGTGATGACATTTAGCCTATATTTATGAGGTCCAAGCAGCATTTCTAGGCTTTGATGAATAGGATACTATAGTTAACACTTTACATTTAAGTACAGGAGATATTTTTTTTACTTTTTAAGAACAGTAGCCTACCACTTTTAAAGGGCCATGAAACCCCCTCGTTTCAGCAGGGTGTTTTCACACCTCTACTTTCGAAAAAGTCAGAAAAGTGGGCGTGTCCAGCTCTGTTTAGGGGGGAGTGTCGGAGGAACTAAAGTGGGATGGTGTGGGAGTGTCTATTTGTGCACGCGCGAGTTTCAGAGTCAAAATACACACCCACACAGACAGGAGAAAGCAATGGTGTTTAACCTACATGGACATCTGTAGTCGAATTATTTGCTGAATTAATAAATGTTGGACTTTAACTGCAGTTTCATTCAGGGAATTCATTCATGCCCCTCGCGACAAACGCGATATTTGATTCGAGGATCTGCTCTAAGCGTGTATTTTTCATGCAATGTTTGATACCGCACGGCGAATGAGAGAAAAAAAACTCCGCATTTCCCGGAAACTTAGATGCACACGGCAGGTAGCATCAGAAAGCCGCGTGTGTTAATGAGAGAAAAAAAAACTCCGCATTTCCCGGAAACTTAGATGCACACGGCAGGTAGCGTCAGAAAGCCGCGTGTGTTATTCCGGTCACTAAATGTGGTGCTAACATTTCTGCACTCAGTGCTATAGTTAACTTAATTCGATATGAACAAACTGAATAAACAAAGAGCACTGGTCGCTCACTTACCAAATCTGTAGAGACAGGACAATCGCCAGCAACTAGAGCCGCGTCTTTATGGAGAGAATACTACAAGCAAATCCAGATTTCAGCGTTTGCAGATGAGAACAGCTCTCAGGTAAACAATAATCCTCCTTAGACACGTAAGTTATTGTTGTCGAGCGTCGCGTACACCGTTAATCCACACGTGATCCAGATAAGCTCCCACAGAGAGAAAATGAAAACGAAACTTAACGGCAGCAAACTATAAAAGCAACACTTCACGCTTGTTTTGCCAACACAACGTGGCGTCTTTGTGGTGTAAACACGGTGACACAAATGAATATTAATGAAGTTGCACAATAGAGCGCGC